>NW_026596040.1:1517978-1627493 GCF_907164565.1 Psammomys obesus | reverse complement strand
AAGGAAGGAAGGAAGGAAGGAAGGAAGGAAGGAAGGAAGGAAGGAAGAGGCATGATTGAGAAAAAGGGCCCAGACTGTGAGCCACTTTGTGCTTATACTGTACATATTGGAGAAGCCCCTAGACTTTTAATTAGGTCAGGAATGTCTGTTTCGACAGTGGTGAGATTGGTTGAAATGGAAAGAGAAAAGGCTAAGGATGGGACAACTTAGGATAAATCACTGAAAATAGGGAAAGGTGCATATATTTCATGTGTTCATAGAGAGGACAGAAAAAATATCGTAGTGTTTAAAATAAAAAACAGCTTGGCGATGAGAGTGTGTCTATAAAACAGAACAAAAGTAGTAATAAGTAGTATATGAGAAATGGCCAAAATTGGCAAAAGCTCTGCATTTATGTGTGGGCTACTCAGAAGAGTAAGTGAATTAAAATCTTAAGAATCAAGTAAGAAAGCTGAAAGTATAGATCTGTTTTCCCATCATTCAGAAAGAAGCTGGGGCAGGATTGAAGGTTTATAGCCAGCCTTAACTCAAAATGTTAGTTTACAAGATGATAACTATATTCTTTGTATGATTTCACAGACATGTAGACTGTCAGCTACTTCAAATTCTTTTATGTATTAAAAATAGTGAAACCAAGTTACCATCCTATTTCAAGTGGAAGTATAAACACTTCAAAGATGTGAGACAATTTATTTGAAGCCAGTAATAACTGACCACTGCCTCTACCATATTCTTGCCTTCTGTGAAGATGTCATGTTCATAATTCTGTATGAAATCATTTACAGTTCAGATTCTAGCAAATAGTTTACTATCTTTGTGCTCCTAATAGTGGAAAAACATCAAACAGAAGTAAAAGCAAATCTTCACATAATAAAAACTGTCATTCATTGTTCATACCGATCTTCATCTTAATGTACTATTTAAAACAACATTGCTCCTCCTTAAAACTCATTTTCCTTAACACAGACTAAGCTAGCAAAACTGAGAGCACAGCCTGAAAAGGGGAGTGCATGTAGTTTTACAAGGTTTATAATATTTTCCCCTCTATGAAAGACAGCACAGTTATTAAGAGATAACTTACTTAGCACACTGGCCAGGCTCCGGAGTGACTGTTCATTAGGAAAAAATACATTATTATTTTTTTCTGTGAAGTAGAGTAGACTTTAGGTGACCATTTTTCTCAAATGTAAATATGAGAAATTGGGGTCTCAAATGACCCCAAAAGTCATTTACAGATCGAAGTGTATTCTTTCATACTGAAACCCACTTGGAAAATGTAGCCTGCTTATGTAGAGCATATTAGAAGACTGATTTTTATGGTCAAGCAAATGAAGCTCAGAGAATCGGCTTGACAAGCCCCTGGTGTGTCAGATGGCCCCACCTTTGACCATCCTTACTGAAAATCCACGTGGCCTGTGTTTGTTACTCTAGCTTGTTACAGAAGTGAGTATAAATGATGCGTGTTGTGGAGTTAGGATCTTCATTTGTTTTTGTATTTTATTAATGTCAGTAACATCTTACATAACATTGGGCAACATCTAAACAGTTCATTTGATACATTATGAACATAATATATCACAGATGATTTCATTCCATATAAATCTATAATTTCTTAGCTTAAAGTGAAAGATTTAGAGACAAATTTGTATCTCATTCCACTGTTAGTCATGAATATAAATCATTTGGTTTTCAGAATCCTAATCAAATAGCTTTCTGGTTCATGAAGCAAGTGAGAAATTAAGTATTTTCAAAGGAAACACTGATTTTCCCCTCCTACCTAATCAAAATCTTAGAATACACCTAAAGTTGAAATCGCTCCTTAAAGGCAAAGCAAAGAGCATAACAACCAATTTTTCTTACATTGCTAAAAGAAGATAAAATATATCCTACTGAAATCATAGGACATAAATGTAGGGAAAGTCTCCCCTTGAGTACTTTTATATTCATATGAAAGCTACTACATCACATATTATTAAACAAATCAGTAATCTTTTAGCTAAAGCAAAGAAAAACAGTCAGAAAATATAGTCACCTGGTGTGTTCAGCTGAGTGTTTACATATTTTCTAATGAACAGATAAGAAAAGTACAGGTGACTCTAATGTGTAAAATCCACCTTTTACTGCTAGCCCTAGAGGGGAATATTAAATTACTGACTCAAGCTAATTCTGTCGTTGATAACCAGGCCTGTATAGTCTCTGGCTTCAGCTCCATTCTGAACCTCTTTTTGGACTTGTCTGAAGTCAAAGGCTACAGTGGCCACCTCAGGAGAGCGATCATCCCTTTAAAAAATGTTCAGCGGTAGATTTGAGAATTTCATATATGACGACTGTATTTATATTTCCCTCCTCTCTCCAACTGCACCATGTCATCTCCAACCCCCACTCCGTCTCGAATTTATGGCCGCTTTTTTAGTTACTGGTGCATGTTTAAACTCTAACGTGCTGAGTACACTACCGTTGCTCGGGTGTATAGGTGTGAGGGATGACTACTTGGTATCTAATAACCAAGTAGAGGGCACATGGCTGATACAGACCGATTCTCTTTCAGCAGTCAGAGCCTATAGCTTTTCCTCTAGCGGTGGAACCCTGTGAGATAGCCTCCTTCCACACTGGCATGTCAGCTGGTATGGTCCTCATTCGGGTCTTATTTAGGTGAGCATATCATTGCGATTTCATGGGTACAACTTTCCTGTTCATATCGAAGATACTGTCTTATAGCAGATGTCCTGTCCTCTGGCTCTGACAGGCTTCTAGTTCTCTCTTCCAAGATAGTCTCTGAGTCTTAGCTGTAGGGGTTGTGTTCTAGGTTTATCCATTCAGAATGGGCACCACACACTTTTAAAATGGTTCTGCTTCTGGTTGTTTGTTTATCCATAAGAGCTTATGTGCTGGAGCCTGACAAAGTCTCCTCAGTCTTAGCACTGCTGACACCTAAACTAGGTAATTCTGCTCTGGGCTCTCTCGTGCACTGGAGGGTGTTTGCCACGTCTTGGACCTATTGTCCCTCACAAAGGTAGCTTCCCCCCATTTGTGAGAAAGTACCTTCAGATATTACCAGATACCCCCCCAGGAACAAAATTGTGGCATTTGGGCAAAACTGACGAGCCAATAATACTGTACCTATTCCATTAGTAGTTGTTAAAAATTAATCCAGTGATGGCAGTTGTATTTCCAAGATTTTCTCATGGTAGTTAATACTTGTTTTCTGAGGTGGATTTCTTGCACAACATTGAAAAAATTGTTGATATAATTCACCTAAATTGAAGGCTAAACCAACCACAACACTTGGGTTTGTAAAAGTTTAACATCTTACACTATAGAAAAAAAGCTTCAAGTTTAGTATACAATACCATTACCTTTTGCTCAGTTCATCAATAGTTCCATTTATAAATAGGACAATTGAGAATTTATAGATACTAAATTATTACCAAGCTATTGTATTATCACTCTATGTTCTCCATGGCATCGATTCTCACAGTGTATTCTAAAGACCCCTGAGAGTCCCCAAGACCCTATCAGAATATTTTTGCGATAATACTTGCACTGATGGACCTAACATTTAACAGTCATTGTATTCACTGTTCCTTCATACATAAAGTGTCAAGTCTACCGAACATCCTTCAGAAAGAAAGAAAAAAATCTTTCTGTAAATATCAACCTATGTATTGATGTATCTTTTTAAAATGTGACAAAATAGAGTAATAAATACTTGTGCTATTAGCATTTGTTAGTGGTCATAAGAACAACAGGTGAACTATTCAGTTACCACAGTATAACTTTAATTTCTACCATAGCTTTTTATTAAAAGATATCTGTTATTTTCCTTGGAGAACTAGCCACTTTGCTGGACCCTAGCCCTTTTTACCAATGCCATAGCAAATAATATTTGCAGCTATATTAATCTGTTTCTTACGAAAATGGTCAGTATAGATCAAATCAGTCCCTTTTGTGTGACAAAAGCTGATTTTTTTCCCACACTATGTTTGTGGTACACAGCCTTCCATGCAGCTTTCCATGTGCTGAGTTCTTGTCTGATGTAGTCTACCTGACTACATGAGCCTGACGTAGACTCTCAGATCTACACTGATTTAACTCTCCTATTTGCCATCTATATAGATCACACTTGATGGCCTGAACATGTTTTGCATATATTCTAATTTCTATGTGATAATTTGGGGACTAATGTGGGGCATTACATTTTAGACTTAAGGCTTATTTTCCATAAGAAAATAATGAACATGTATCCTTCGATTCCTTGCTGCCAGTGAAAACAATATACAAGACTCCTAAAGCATTATTTTGGTGTCAAAACATATTCACTTCTTAGCTTACTGATGAAAACTTAAAGCTCAAAGTAGTAGATACTTTCCAAATGTGGGACTGCTGGGATCTGAAACAAGTAAGTATTCTCTCTGGCCAACCATGTGCCATTGTTTGTATGACCTCATCTAGGGATGGTGACATCTTATCACAAGGTTGGTGAGAGGATAAGTGACAGTCTGTTCATGAACATGATGTACCACAAATACTGTTTAAAGTGCAAGTATATACATATATTTTATACATATATGAATACTATATATAAAACTATATAGGAAACACTATAGAATTGACCTTAATAATCTTTAAAAATGTGTTCATTTTCCATAAACTAAATATATACAAGAAACTTCCTGATCCCTAAAAATAGATGTCAGATGAGAAGAGATTGCCTGAACGGGAATAGGAGCATCGTCAGAACAGAAGCTGGGGAGGTTTTTCTCCCCTAGAACATTGCTACCATCTGTGTTCATCCCAGGATCTTCCCATGTCACCATAGAACTCTGGCCCAGAGCAGCAGCTTTACCTTACAAGCCTGCTTTCACCAGAGGCTGTCCCCAACCACAGCAGAGTCATTTCAGGAGACTCAACTCTATTAGAGGCCCTTATAATATAGTCAGGTCCACTTGCCCAAATCTAGCAAGGAATCACTATCTTGTGATGTGGAAACAAGCAGAAAGTCTGTTGACAGTGCTCACAGAACAATGTGACACCCTAGACCTATTCCCAGAAATAGGTGGTAGGAGTGCTGCCCTATTGACTAAGCCACTGGA
Source organism: Psammomys obesus (assembly GCF_907164565.1). Lineage (NCBI taxonomy): Eukaryota > Metazoa > Chordata > Mammalia > Rodentia > Muridae > Psammomys > Psammomys obesus. The sequence goes on along the minus strand of NW_026596040.1, from coordinate 1,622,400 downwards.
TAAACAGACAGTTGGCAACATGCAGGAGGCTTCCTGTGAGGATTAAATGCAGGGTGAACCTTGGGTTTAATGACTTAGTTAAAAGCATTATAACATATTTTTCTTTCTCTCTCTCTCTCTCTCATATGTGTGTGGGGGGGTTCGATACGGGGTTTCTCTGTATAATTCTGGCTGTCCTGGACTCACTTTGTAGGGCAGGCTGGCCTCAAACTCACAAATATCTGCCTGCCTCTGCCTCCCTGAGATTAAAAGCGTGTGCCACCACATGGGGCTCTGTCCATGTTTTTTCAGTCTGTTTGAGAATACATAACAAGATAAGGAATAGCTGGTGTAATCTGAAACAGAAGGCTAGAGATTCTTTTTAGCAATATTTATCTTTTCCTTTCTAGGGTCACCATGTGTGATAAGAGTTCCTTAGGATAATTCACTATTGAAAATCATCATTACCAATTAATACAAAATGCAATAGTTAATTTATCTCCTGCCTTACTACTTTAGGTAAAAGATTAGTATCTGTTGTTCTCTCAAATTCTCTGAAAATATAAAAACTTTCAATAAGAACTTTAATAATAACGCTATACCTTACACATTACATTCTATGGTGGTGACATGTTTGCAGAGTGGACCAGGAATCCTGGTCAGAGCATCAGACTCCCACTTTCCACTGTTTGTGTTGGGGTATTTTGATTGAGAGAGAGCACACTGGTTGTTCTCAAATAGAAAAATAGAGGGTTTTCCAGTATACACTGAAGAAACTACTGTTTCAGCTAGGATCAAACTCTAAGCTGGTATGTAATTTTTCTGTAGTATAGAGCATGGATATAATGATAAGAAGACTTATTAATTAATGTAAGATCTTAAAATTAAGAAGAAATAAAAGATCATGTCCAAAGCAATAAAAGGCTAGAAGGAATTTTGGGGGTGTGGTAGAAATATCCTTTCTTGATTTTAATAGTAATTATAGGTCTAATCCATTTTTTTTAATCTTGCCAATTGTACACTTAGAAAATAATGTGTGTCTGTCTGTTTGTTTGTTTGTTTGTTTCAGGACAGGGTTTCTCTGTGTACCTTTGACTGTCCTGGACTTACTTTGTAGGCCAGGCTGACCTTGAACTCAAAATGATCCCCCTGCCTCTGCCTCCCTGAGTGCTGTGACTAAAGGCTTGTGCCACCACGCCTAGCAAATAATGCATATTTTAAATAGCAATTATATGCTAAGTAAACCACAACATTTTGTTTAAAAGCCAGAAAACGAATTGACTGTTGCACTTCATATTTTGTTTACTGTTGTGTGTATGTTTTACATCCATGGGAGTATGAAGGTATGTAGAGACCAGCCCAGTACATAGGGTATCTTTTATCACTCTCTGCCTTTGTCCTTGAGACAGGGGCTCTCATTGAATGGGAACCTCTGTTTTAGTTAGGCTGTCTGGGAGCCCTTCATATCCACCTGTCTCTGTTCCCCATTGGCTGGCAATATAGGCATGCACAGTTATGCTCTGCTTTTTAAGAAGGTGGTAGGGATTTGAACTCAGGCCTGCTGGGCAAATGATCTTAACCACTGAGCCATCTTGCATTTCATATTTTATATAGAAAAATAATATGTTTCAATATATTGAGATAGGGTATTCTGGTGTCTGTTATCCCTTAAAAGACAGAATTCAGTGTGAACATGCCGACGTGGAATGAGAAGGGAAAAGAGATATATTCGGACATTTCTTTCAGACAATCCTAACACTGTGTTTCTTCCTCTTGTAGCCCTGGAATGAGACCAGATGTAAGCTCTCCTCCATCTAGCTCCTCAACAGCGACGGGGCCGCCTCCCAAACTCTGCCTGGTGTGCTCTGATGAAGCTTCAGGGTGCCACTATGGAGTGCTGACATGTGGAAGCTGTAAAGTGTTCTTCAAAAGAGCAGTGGAAGGTAGTGTGTGTTTTGAAGAGTTTCATCTTTGCTTTACTTTGCTTCTGTTTCTCACAATACATTTTGAACTGTCCATCATACACAAAGTCCACCAAGGCTAGACATAGTGGCTCATGAGTCCTCCATTGGCAAGGGAAGGGAATAAGGATCAGAAGTAGAATGAGTAAGTACAAGTAATCAAGAGATTTAACCACGAGCTGCCACATACTGAGTACGTCTGGTGCGTTGAACACTGTCATCTGCAGAATTTCCTCTAAGCTTGGCAAAATTTCCAATACTTCGTAAGAGAACAAACTACACACAGTTAATGTTTCCAAGATTAGTTTCTTGACATATCACAAATCCACGTCCACTATAACACCGCTACTAAGAAGAGCTATGGAAGCTTAATTAAGCTGATAGTATTAGTTTATATTTGATACTCAGATACTTCCAGTACTGCTTGTAGCCTGCATGTTACACATGCCCTTTGTGGTGCTTCCCATTTCCTATACCTCTTTGTTTGGTGCAGTCTTGGTATGGTATGGGAAGGGACTACTCTGTGCTAGAGACAGATATCACTGGGGTATCTTGTAGGCTGGCTACTCCACCTATCATGATTCCATGAATGGCAAGCCACAGTCACATGCTGAAGGTAGATTTAACCAAAAGTACCAGTGAACAGCAGTATTAAGAGGCTTCAGATGGTCTGAAGGCTCTTCACTTGACATCAAGAAGTTAAAATGGAAACTTATCAGTTGGCAGAAAAGAGAGGAATTGAAGATATCTGTCATAAAAGGATGATTAGGAAATTACTATTAGTAACTAGAAGTACATGGCCATTCCTTGTGAAATAGCAAACACCAGCTCAAATCCCTTGTTTTGCAATAGGGAAGGAATTGACTAGTTGAACATCATACTATTATAATAGCCTGGGCCTATACCTAAGACTCTCAGTTACGCCACACCCTGGATAAAGAAATCAATATCAACATAATATGCATAGCCTAATCTTTTGTTAGACATAAATGAAACACTGAATTTCTAGTTGAGAATTAGTTTTTCACCATTTTTCTGGCAACTGCTAGACACTCAGATCAGGATATTCTACAAGACAGGGATATAGGGGTGAAATTTTAGTGCTTTAGCTGTTGCTGCAAATCTGATCTTTCTCCTTTTCTTGCATGGTAGGATTTTTAAAAGTATTTACTTGGTTTTATTTTATATGTATAAACGTTTACTTGTGTGAACAGCATGTGGGTGCCTGGCCTCTGCAGAGGCTAGAAGGCGTGTGTTGCCCTGGAACCGGAGTTGCAGAGAGCTGTGAGCTGCTGCTCTGTACATGTTGGAAACTGAACCCCGATCCTCTGCAAGAGCAGCAAGTGCTCTTAACTGCTGAACCATCTCTCCAATCCCATAAAATATTATTTTATTGGGTTTGCTCCTCCATTTTGTGTCCAAGAACCAGGAAGCTTACAGAATACAGAGAGGATTTGAAAGAGCTAGCACAGTAATTTGGCATTGGAGAATAACCCTGAAATAAAATATTATAAAACTATATAGCTAATATATATAAATAAACATTAGTCAACTTTGTAGCCTCATCTTCACAAAAGGTTAAACTGATAAAGTTAACCGTGTACTCCAAACTCATTTAAACAGCATCTTGACTTAACAGGAAAAACTAATTTTTTTTTCAATTCAAGTCTTAGGTTACTTTAACCAATAACAAAAACAACAAAAAGTCTCTTAGAAATCAGGTCTACTATAAGATAGGGTAAACATACTGAAATCTATACACTTAAAGAAGATAAACAAGAAAGAGGACCCGGGATAAGATGATCAACCCTCACTTAGAAAGGCAAATGGGATGAACATTGGAAGTAGGAGAAAACAAGTAACAGGACAGGAGCTTACCACAGAGGGCTTCTGAAAGCCTCTACCTAGCAGTGTATCAAAGCAGATACTAAGACTCATAACCAAACCTTGGGCAGAGTGCAGGGAATCATAAGAAAGAAGGGGGAGTTAATATGTCCTCTACAGGAGTGCCACAAGGACCAAATATATCTGGGCACAGGGGTCTTATATGAGACTGTTTCTCCAACCAAAGGATCATGTACGGATATAACCTAGAACCTCTGCTCAGATATAGCCCATGGTAGCTCAGTATCCAAGTGGGTACCCTAGTAAGGGTAACAGGGACTATTTCTGACATGAACTCAATGGCAGGCTCTTTGACCTCCCCGTTCCCCGAGGGAGGAGCAGCCCTGCTAGGCCACAGAGGAGGACTTTGCAGCCAGTCCTGAAGATACCTGATAAACCAGGGTCATATGAAAGGGGAGGAGGTCTTCCCCTATCAGTGGACTTGGAAAAGGGCAGGGAGGAGATGAGGGATGGAGGGTGGGAATGGGAGGGAATGAAGGAGCAGGATACAGCTGGGATACAAAGTTAATAAACTGTAACTAATTAAAAAAATAAATAAAAAATCAGGTCTAGATATGTTCAACCTGGTAAACTGGTCATTATAATTCTTTCTCATTTCTTTGAATATGATTTATTCTTGAGAAATGTCCCACATTTCTCAATGTCTTGCCATCTCATCTAGTATAAGTAACCCAGAATGTTAATTATTGGTGTATCAGTATAGATAAGCAAGTCTTGTATAGGAAACTTCTATTCCCACCTTACAGGCAAAAAGATATTTCAGTTGCTCTCATCAGCATTTAATAATCATTAAAAGAAGACAATGAGAAGGTGGGTGTGGGAGATGGAAACACTGTTAGCCTTTTCCTTTTTAGTATTCTTTGAAATTTTCACCAGGAAAGAACTGCATTTCTTAGTATGTTCTTCAATACTGGGTACCAGAAAATTTAGACAGTAGCATTCTTTTCTTTTCTTTTTTTGACTCTGGCACTCTTTAAGTCAGTATTTGAGGCCAAAGGTGTCTCCAAACATTTTTCTATTCTGAAAGCATATTAAATAGTGATCTTTGTAAGTTTGTTTAGTTTGCAAAGGTTGTGATTTACCTAACCAGTTGCTGGTAATATGTAATATTTTACTACATTTAAATTGGGAAGAACTTATTTTACTCAGCAGTCAGGGAAGCAGATGCAGGCAGATCTCTGTGAGTTTGAAGCCAGCCTGGTCTACAAAGCAAATCTAGGACAGCCAAGTCTACACAGAGAAACCCTGTCTCAAAAAACCAAAGGGGGAAAAAGTCATTCTTTTTTTTTATTTAGAGATTCACAAATATTTTTAAGCCTGCTTCCTTTTCAGTTATTTCAGCAATAGGTCAGAAGTCATAATAAAAACAGTGGTTATAGACACCGTCTATAACTGTTAAGAGAACTATAAAAGATAGTTTTTAAAGTGCTGACCTTTGGCACAGTGTTTACAATACAATTCTGTCTTTTGATCTTAGCGTTTGTACATATCTGTGTATGAAATGCTGCAGTAAGGATTGCTCAGAACAGTCCTCTCAACGTTGTGGCTCATGTAGACAAGCTGTCTATCATCCTTACACTGTCTACTTCCTTACTACCTTCCTTAGTCAGTGACTTTGTGTCTTTATCACACTCTGCTCAAAAGAAAAATAAAGAGTAGCAAGGCTTTTCATTAAAAATATCCTTACAGATCTGTGGGATTTTAACAATGCCCTTTTTTTCTCTCATAGGGCAGCACAATTATCTTTGTGCTGGAAGAAATGATTGTATCATTGATAAAATTCGAAGAAAAAACTGCCCAGCATGCCGCTATCGAAAATGTCTTCAAGCTGGAATGAACCTTGAAGGTAATGGAACCTAAAAGGAACTATCTACCTACCACATGAAAACTGAGCACTTTAATTTTTATAAAAGCAAGTAGATGCAATCATTTAATGAACTCTACATATGCTTAATGTTATATTATTTTCCAATAAAATAGGATTATTTTCCATGATAATAGCATTTTACGTGTTAATTCATGCATTTTTGTGATATACGTTGAATTCAGGACAGCCAGGGTATATCTTAAGAAATTACGTAGTATTGAAAACTGCATAACTCTATTTGCCCCTCTGAATGAAAATTAAGCCTCCTGCCTAGGATTTTCCTTGTTACTTGGCTTCTTTAGGTCTGTGGATTGTAGTATGGCTATCCTGTATTATATGGCTAATATCCACTTATAAGTGAGCATATACCACGTGTGTCTTTCTGTTTCTGGGTTACCTCACTCAGGATGATCTTTTCTAGTTCCATCCATTTGTCTGCAAATTTCATGATTTCCTTGTTTTTAATTGCTGAGTAGTATTCCATTGTGTAAATATGCCACAATTTCTTTATCCATTCTTCAGTTGAGGCACATCTAGGTTGTTGAAGAGCAAATAGAATAGACGCCAGCACAGATGAAGAGAGAGTACAGGATGGAAGCAGATGCTGAGACTCACATCTATACATTGGGCAGAGCAAAGGGAGGCTTATGGAAGAATTGGGGGATAGAAAGACCAGGAGGGGATAGGAGCTCTACAAGGAGAGCAACAGAGCCCACAAATCTGGGTCCAGGGAGCCCTACAGAGACTGATACACTAACCAAGCACCATACATAGAGAGGACCTAAACTCCCTACTCAGATGTAGCCAATAGGCAGCTCAGTCTTCATATGGGTTCCCTAGTAAGGGAGCAGGGGCTGTCTCTGACATGGACTCATTGTTGCACACTCTTTGATCACTTAACCCCTGGTGGAGCAGCCTTGCCAGGCCACAGAGGAAGAGGATTCAGGCAGTCCTGTGAGTCTTGATATGCTAAGGACAGAGGTAGGGAAGCAGGGCTCCCCACTTTCTGAGGATTAGAGGAGGAGAATGGGGTGGAAGAAGGAGGGAGGGAAGGAGGGACGGACCGGGAAGAGAGGAGGGAGATGGCTACAGTTGGGATATAAAGTGAATAAATTAGGAAAAATAAGTTAAAAAAATCTAAGATAAAAATTACATAACTCCAAGCAATTTTGTTTTCATCTTTCTTACTCCTTTTTAAAAACTCAAAACCAGTCCCTAAGGTTAGCAAAGTATTGTGTTTTAGAGATCTACTTCATGTTCCTCTCTTTCAAAAATCTTTTATTGAAAACATATGTTTTATTACAGGTTTGCCAAAAAAATTTGTAAGGGGGCATTGGATGGATTGTTTTGTGTTTTAAGTATAAAAGAAAACCAAAAATTGCTTATAATTTGATACACTTATCTTACTTAAAAACTTTTCTCTGGGAAAGTTTGGGATTTTGCTGTAGTTGAAATAGTGAGCTCTCTGAAATCAGTGTTCTTATAACTCATGTTGTTAGTTTTTATTGTTACTGTGGTGATTTACTTAGCAAATATTAAGCAAGTATAAAGAGAAGACAAACTCAGCTCCTGAGTTTGAGCAGCTTACTTTGTAAGCTACAAAGTTGATCACAAACTAGTATGGGATGCCACAAAAGGAGTACTGCTACGGAATGGAGAGGGATGACCATCAGCTTCTGTCCTGAAAGTCAGGGAACTCATCCTGGGAGAAGTAGCAAATTATAAATACACTGAGCAGGAATCAGGTGAGCAGTGATGACAGAGATGTGGTCGAGTTTGTATTTTTACAAAGACTACTCCTTGGGCTAGAGAAATGGACAAATGGCAGAGGACCTAAGTTCACTTTCCCACACCCACCTTTGGCAACTCACAACTGCCTGTAACTCAATTCCGGGGGGGGGGGTCTGACATCCTGTACTGCTCTATAGACTCCTACAGTCTGTACACATACCCCCTCACAGAGAAAAATGCATACACATAATTAAAAATAACAACTAAGCCTTAAACTAGAAGACTAATTTTATATTGAAAGACCAAAGAAATGAGAGTAGCGATAATTTGGATAAAAGATGCTAATACTGAGAGAATGGTATTCATTTCGTTCTCTTGATAGGAGAGACTTCCAGTTCTGCCTACCGTAGAGTGTGTTACTAATCCCCCAACCATTATCAGAGCTTTTAGTCCATCCAGATTGTTTAATGTTGACAGAGGAGTGCTCAGTCCCAAATGGGACATCTGTGTCACACGCCCTCCTCTCAAGTCTCAGGGGCCATCAAGGAAGAGAGGCTGGGAAGACTGTAAGAGCCAGAGGCACTAGATGACTACAAGGAGAGTGTTTTTCAAACACAGCAGGAAAGTTACACATACAAACTCACAGCAGTCATGACAGCACGCACAAGACCTGTGTGAGCCCAAGCCACAGAAGATCTCAGCCTAGAGAAGGGGAAAGGGCCCACAGTCCCACACACTACTGAATGTGGCTCCTGCTAAGTCCCCCCACTCTAGTGGAAGGCCACACATCCAAGAGCACATATGTGGGCAGCACAAATTTTACTTCATGGATTTAAAAAAAATAGCAGGCAAGAGCACAAAGTTGGGTGATTTGGGAAGCAGGTATGGATCTGGGAGGAGTTAGAAAAAGAGTAAAATATGTTCAAGATACATTGTATAAAATTCTCAAAAAACTAATAAAAACTGAGAAGAATAAAAGGCAACACAATCTAGGAAGGGGGATCAGAAGTTTAAGGTGACAGTAAACTACTGGCTCACTTTTAGAGGAAACAAGTTATGGGGATCTTTCCCTTCCAGAAACAGAATTTCTCCTTTTCCATGCCATATCATGCAATTACTAATAAAAGACTTCTGGAGCTGACAGAATGGCTCAGTAGGTTTGATCATTTGCTAGGGAGCATGAAGACCCAAGTGTGTGCTCCAGTATCCACATCAGAACTGGGTATAACTGTGTTCATTTCTACTAATCACAGCACTTTGAGGGATAAGGTGGGGACAGGAGTTGTTCTGGGGCATACTGGCTGCCAGCCTAGCTCCAAGGTCAATGGGAGAGCCTTCTTGAAAAGGAATAAGGTGGTGGGTAACAGGTTAGACACCTAACTTCTTCCTGTGCCTTGAACAATACACATGCATGTGTGCAGAGTACACTCACACATGTGCACACACATTCATTGTATGTGTCAAAATGTTTAAAGAGTTTACTTCTCTTAATAGGAGTTTCCAAAATTAAACACCTCTTATAATTAGAAAGTTTGGGCTATAGAGTTGATTTAGTACATTTCTTTTTTTTTTTTTTTTTTTTTTTCAAAATCCACAGCTCGAAAAACAAAGAAAAAAATAAAAGGGATTCAGCAAGCTACTCCAGGAGCCTCCCAAGACGCTTCGGAAAATCCCAACAAAACAATAGTTCCAGCAACATTACCACAACTTACTCCTACCTTGGTGTCACTGCTGGAGGTGATTGAACCTGAGGTGATATTTTCAGGATATGATAGCTCTATTCCAGATTCATCTTGGAGACTTATGTCCACACTCAACATGTTAGGTGGGCGCCAAGTGATTGCAGCAGTGAAATGGGCAAAGGCAATACCAGGTAAGACATGAAAGATGACAGAACTATAACACTCTGAGCTGGGCTCTGTGTGTGTGAACTTAGTGGTATGCCATTTGCTTACTGTACACAAGCAGTGGGTCAGGCTCTAGCACCCTGCAAAATAGAACTGCTCTAAGATTCTTTAGGCTGTGTATCATCCTGCCTGATCTCCACCACAAATGCTTCTCTTGCTCATAAGGACAAATGAGAAGTCCATAGTAAACTGTAGATACTGTTCCCTGGTTTTCAGGTCACAGGTAGCATTCCATTGTAGATAAGATCTTATATTATCAGATCTCACTCAAATTCTATTCACAATGACACCTGGGAGAGAACATATGGGAATTCCATTTATTCTCATTCAGAGTGTTTTTGAAGTTGGTAAATGGTGTGTTGAATTTTTCAAAATTTACTAACAAAATATTTTGGTTTTTCATTAAATGAAATCTCACATGTTGAATATTAATTCATCTAATTTTTAAGGGACTTTTAAACAAAAATTTCATGTTAGAGCTTTGGTGAAGCAGAAGTCAATGTCAATGACTTTACAGGAGATTGATTTATAGGAGATTGATTGGCAAACTTATGGCTACACACACCTAAGCTGCCATCACCCCCACCATATTAGGAAAGGAAAGGAAGATGGATATCAGTGAAGTTTAAAAAATCAAAATCAAAAAATACCCTAAGCAAAGACTCTTGCCTTTCTCTTTTACTATATTACTTCATGTACACTTAAATAGACAAAAATGACTTAAAAATATCTATTTATAAGTTTTATTAGACCATTACAGAGTTCTGAATGCACAGGGGTAGATCTGATGGATGGCTGTCTATTAAAGGCCAACTGATCAACTGTAATGTTTCCTTGTACCTTTATTTCCAATGTAGGATTCAGGAACTTACACCTGGATGACCAAATGACCCTCCTGCAATACTCATGGATGTTCCTCATGGCATTTGCCCTGGGTTGGAGATCATACAAACAAGCAGGGGGAAGCCTGCTGTGCTTTGCTCCTGATCTGATTATTAATGAGTAAGTTACATGTGAGACACTTGCCCTGAATTCAGTCATACAGTGTTTTAACCAGCTGACGATTTCTTAAAGGGCTATCATAATAATATGGGACTGAATCAGTCTTAGCTGCTCTCTAGGATATGGACAGACATGAAGCAGTTGTTCATTAGTGCTTGGGGTAGAAGGTAGATTAATTGTAGGATAGAGAATATGCATACATACCATGATTATCATCTTAGGACATGTTTAAAAGTACCTTTACTCTAGCTGGGTGTGGTAGTAAACACCTTTAATCCTAGCTCTCCAGAGGCAGAGGCAAGTGGATCTCTGTGAGTTCCAGGCCAGCCAAGGCTACATACTGAGTTCAGATCAGCCAAAACTACATAATTGAAGATCTGTTTTTAAAAGCAAACAAAAATCATCAAACAAACAAACAAAAAACTTTTACACCTTGAGCATCTCTGGAATTTGAGATTAATAACAATAATCTTATTGTACTACTATATAATTATATAACCCTAATCTAGAAAACAAAATGAGTCTGATAAAATTTCATGTGTGGCCAATAGGAACAATGAGGATGTTCCTCCTGAGTGGATGTGGTAGTACAGACACAGAGACAAGAGGTATCTCTTGGTATTGCAAGGCTTACAACAGCCATGCCTTGGAAAGAGCATGAGAACTGTGCTAGGGATGTATCTCTGTTGGTAGTGATTGTCTGGCGTGCAGGAAACCTTCCATTTGATCCCCAGCACAGCCAAGACTGGGTGTGGCGAGCCCACCTGTCCTCTTAACACTGAAAACATGGATATAGGAAATTCTTGATTATCCTAAGGTAAAACAAGTGTGAGGCCAGCCTGGGCCATATGAGATCATGTCTAAAAAAAATGATGTCTAGAAAAGGATGAATATAAAGAAACAGTATTGTGACTTTTTAAAACTGAGTAACTACCACAACTCACAGTTTTAAGTTAGCCATTGCCTTATCCTGTAAATCTTTGCCAGTATTTGTGAATTATGGCAGGTGCTCACCTCCTGGCCTCATGCAGTATTTTGCTCACAGGTTTTCTACCTCCATTATAACTTTTTGTGTTGATTAATGCTTTCCTCCTTAAGCACAGTTCTAATCTGTCACTGCCCACCCAGCACATCCTCGCTTTCTTTCTGGTTATTCTTTTTAAATGTTCTTTGTCTACACTTAAACTGCTCATTCTTCAAACATAACATCTTAGCTCACAACAAATATAACCTGTTTTCCAAATAGCCCTGGTTATTTTTACTTTCTGGTTTATATCAGTAACCTTTGTGCCATTTGTTTATCCTTTCCTAGAATGTGTATAAATTCACACAGAGAGTACAAGAGGAATTCTCTGACAAAAATAGAGATTATCCTTTATTGTATGTAACTAGATTCTCAGAGAGTCAGGTGCAGGTGAATCTCTGTGAGTTTGAGGCCAGTCTGGTCTACAGAGCTAGTTCTGTTGCAGATAGGGCTACCCAGTGAAACACGGTCTCGGAAAACGAAAAGGCAGGAAAAAAGAAAGAGTTCCTCCGGAAGGAATAAAGCCATAAGGCCTATGAGTGCAGCAGAGTTTAGTTACACATCCTGTGACTAACGACGGGCATCTGAAATATGCCCAGAATGGCAACCAGTTTGGAAACTAGTGATGATTGATGAATAATAAGAGTGTTTAGAGAAAGGGAATTTGAGAGCATTTGGGGTGGCCTAAGAGATTGTCTGAAAATACAGTAAACATTCCTTATTGTGTGTACCAGATTTAAAAAAAAAAAATGTGTGGGAGTTACAGAAAAGTACCTATTTGAGCTAAATGTTAAATGGAAGAGGCTGGACTAATGACACAAATAAGCTCCTTCTATCTTAAGTGTTTTGGTGGGGAGCATATGATATAACCCCAGGTATTTTTAAAAAGAGATTCTTAAGGAGTATGCCAGAAGCCATGTGTTATGAGGTAATCCTAGAATCTCAGGCACCTATTCTTTGACCTACTACCAGATATGTTTGGGGCCACATCTCAGACGATAGATACAGCAGAGGTTTCTCAATAGCTGGCAAAGAAGTAGAGAAAAACCCTTACTGAAGCAGTTAATCATCCCAGTTAAAGTGAGTATTGCTTCTCCACTGGTGGGACTTATACCTTTCTACTGCCATATTTAAGTAGTATTACATACCTATCCACAGCCAAGGACTATTATGAAAACATGGAATAAAATGGCATAATAGATAATAGATTAAGGTCTCTTAGAACAATATGATGGGAGATTCAAATAGAAGATGAAAATTATTTCATAGAATCATAATAAAATAGTGTGAGGGTGGAGTGGAGATGATGGGGGGTTTAGAGCCCAGAAGTCTTGAGTAGCTAACCATTCACTGCATAAAAGAATTAAAGTAAAACAAAAAAACAGAAACAACTTGCCACCCCCCAAAAACTGTGAATGTGTAGGGCATTTCAGGCAGAAGAAACAAATGTGAAGAACTGCAGCAAGCTGACCATACTGAGGGATTCAAAGAAAGCCCTCCAGAATATGGTAGAGTTTAGAGGACTGTATAATGACACAACAAAACCATGGTGAACTAGACTTTAGATGTTGTTCTAGGGCCAAGGAATAACCACCATGGATTAGAGGTAAATAAAGCATATTCTTAGTCTTGGTAGGAAGAAGGGAATGAGGATTGAACCTGAGCTCAGTTCTAAGCATGCGCTCCACTGCCTGAGCCGTACCCCTCACTCCATCAGAATACAGAAGTGGTCCCTGTTCTGTGGCTCCTTACATGTTTCTAGGGAGTTATAGACAGGAGGATCCCTGGGGCTTTCTGGCCAGACAGCGTAGCCTATCAGTAAGCTCCAGTTTCAGTAAGAAACTCTACCTCAAAAATAAGATGAATTCTGAGATGTTAAGTGCTAATATTGGCCCCCATATTGGCCCTCAGCACAACATTCACACATCGCTGTCTTTAGGTTGAGATGCCATTTAACAGGGAGTGGCTTCGGATTTTTAAATGGTAAGATCAGAAACTGTGTTGTAGACATAACTATAGTTAAAAGCCAAATGTTGATTTAAATGAGTAACTGGTAATAACTTGTAAATGCAAAAGGAAATAAAACATTTTCTGCCATGTATGCAGAAAACTAGTATCCCTCCCTAAACAAGAACTAAACGAAGACAACAACACTAGATGTCCTAACATGGATGACGGAAAGCCCACAAGATCTCAACCCTACAAAGTGAACATAGACACTAAGGAAGGCTGAGAACACAGAAGTAGTTTCCCCGGGGACAAGCACAGCATGTGCTTCAGCACCACTGACACATACCCTGGAAACATACAAATAACATCATGCATACTGAGCAGGCTGTACTTATATATTTAGAAATAGATATGAATATACATACATGTATGTAAAAACAGTTAATGTAAAAAGAAGCCATCAATTTGGAGGGGGACAAGACAGGAATATAGAAGGATTTGGAGTGATGAAAGGGAAGGGGCAATGATGATATAATTAAAATCTCAAAAAAGAAATAATTTTAAAGGAATAAGCCAAGTAGAAGATCTGTAAAAATAACTAATCTCTAATGTTTCCATTAAAGTATGCTGTAGGGATTCCAGAATCATTTGGCTTATCAGGTTTTAAGTATACTAAAGCATTCACAGTTCTGCAACAACAAAAACTTAGAGTGTCATGTTATTGTTGAATAGTCCCTCCTTGTTCTCCAACATTCTAGTTCTCCAGGAGTTTATTGCTAACAGCGGTAGGTATGTTTTTAGTCACGAGTTCATAAATTTAAAAACCAAGCCAAAATTCAGCTATTATTTTAGACTAGCACTATTTCTTTCTAACTCACACTTGTATTTGTGTCTCACAGGCAGAGAATGACTCTACCCTGCATGTTTGACCAATGTAAACACATGCTGTTTGTGTGCTCTGAGTTACAAAGGCTGCAGGTGTCCTATGAAGAGTATCTCTGTATGAAGACCTTACTGCTTCTCTCCACAGGTTGGTGGATTATCTGCTCACTTTTAAGATTCGTATCTAAATATGGTAAATGCACGTGAATGTTTTTAAACTCTTGTTTTGTATACTTGTTATACCAATTCCACTATGTTTTGCTAGTCAGATGATTTTCAGAAAGGTAAAATGTAAAAAGGTATATATTGTTACCAGCGTTAGTAGGGAAAATAGGTATTGTAGAAATAGGTACAGGCTCTGCCCAGGGATCTCAGGTGATGAGAATTTTTGCAGAGTCTTCCTCACTTCGTTCTATTCATCCATCTTTGGTACATCACTACCAAAAACTTGGAGCAAGTAATGATTCTGTTTCTCTACTGCACTATTATTTGTAGCTAAATAGTGAGTACTTCTGTGGTGTTTTGCGTAGGAATGGCCCCCATAGGCTCATGTCTTTGGATGCTTAGCCATAGGAAATGGCACCATTAGGAGGTGTGGCCGTGTTGGAGGAAGTGTGTCACTGTAGGGGTATGCTTTGAGGATACATATATGCTCAAGTTCTTCCCAGTATGGAATTGAGTCTCCTGGCTGCCCTCAGGTCAAAATATAGAACTCTCAGCTCCTCCAGCACCATGTCTGCCTGCATGTCATGATGCTTCCCATCATGATGATAATGGACTAAACCTCTGAAACTGTATGTCAGCCCCAATTAAATATTTTTCTTTATAAGAGTTTCCCTGATCATGGCGTCTCTTCACAGCAATGGAAACTCTTAAGAAGTTGGTACCAAGGACTAGGGTAATGCTGTGATAGGCCTGACGATGTTTTTGTTTGAGAGAATGTGGATTTGGGGACTTTGGATTATGAAAGCAGTAGAATGATGGGGCATATTAGTAGAAGCATGGAAGACAGTGGTGCTGAGAATGGTTTTACCTTGGGGTGTGTGGGGGGAACCTGGCTCAAGAGGCCTCAGAGAAGAAATTTAGTATGTGGCCTAGAGATTGTTCTTGTGATATTTTGGTCAAGAATGTGACTGCTGTGTGTGTTTTCTTCATTTTTTTTTCATTATTTTTATTATTATTTACAATTTATTATTTTGTATCCCAGTTGTAGCCCCTTCCATCATCTCCTCCCGGTTCCACCCTCCCTCCCTCTTCCTCCCCTATCCCTTTTCCCTAGTCCACTGATAGGGGAAGTCCTCCTTCCCTACTGTCTGACCCAAGACTATCAGGTCCCAGGGAAAAGAGACAGTCTCTGACATGAACTTGGTTGCTTGCTCCTTGATCCCTTCTCCCATGGGGCAACTTAGGCAGCCCACAGAGGAAGGAGATCCGGGCAGTCCTGATGTGGCTACTTTGGGGCCTTGTCCTAAGAGTCTGCCTAAGACTACAATGAGAGATTTAGATTAATTGCATTGACAAAAGGAAATCTCAAAAAAGCCTAGCATAGACTCTGTCTTGTAGCTCACTCTTAATGAAGAGGTTTTTGATCAAGCATAGCAAGCTTAGAAAGGAAAAGTAGAAAATGGTTCAAGGATAAAAGGGGCATCAGGAAGTAGAAATGAAGCTAAATCCTATGTTCAAGGATATTAAATGAAATTAAGGGAGTGGTGACCTTTGGGGCAGGAGCCCACCCAGCTAAGCTTATTGCTAATATGTTTGCAATTTTATGAGAGCTAGCTGTATCATGTTAGGTGTTATTATCTCCTGGTTAATGTTTTCATTTGGACATACGGAGTTATGATTGTGTGTCAAATTGAGAAGGACTGGATTGTGATGGCTAGTCTTAGCTGTCAACTTGACAATATCTGGAATGAACTACAATCCAGAACTTAGAAAGATCTTGTGAAAAGGAATTAAAAGCTTAGGTCCGGGCATGGTGATAAACACTTTTAATCCCAGTGTTCCGGAGACACAGGCATACAGATTTCTTAGTTCAAGGTCAACCAGGTCTATAGAGCAGGTTCCAGAATGGCCAAGTGAAGGAAACCATTGAAAACAGAAAACTGGTGAAGATGTAATTGAAAGAGGAGACCTAGTGCCAGCAAGCAGCATAACTTGACAGCTTTGGCCATAGTGGTTCTGTCTTTAGAGATACTGGAATAGAAGGAGTTACTTGGAGAACTGATGCTGGTTAGATAAAGCTTAAATAAATAAATAAATAAATAAATAAATAAATAAATAAATAAATAAATAAATAAATGAATAAATGAATAAAGTGAATAGATAAATAAATAAATAAATGAAAGAAAAAGAAACTAGCAATGATTAAGTAAAGACAAGTATCACTGAGGTGAAATCTTCTGGGAAGTATTTTCTGGGAACACAGACACGCTCTGTTCCATGGATAGCCAAGGTTGTATCTTATGGTGGCAGCTGGACTTGGTAATGTGTAGGAGTCACCAGATGGTCCTGGTTTTGAAGGCATGAAGGGGTCATGGAGAGCAGCTGAGGCTTGGCACTATGAGAGGCCAGGAGAGACCATTGGTGAAAGTGTATTCTCAGTGGCAATTGAAGTTGAGGATTGGCACCATGAAGAGAGACCATGAGAAGCTGTTAGTAGAAGTGCAGCCCACTGGCCGGGGAAGACTCCAGCGTATTGGAGATGCCAGTACTATGGGATGACCATCAAGAACAGCAGCAGCAGTAGAGTGGAGTCATCCAGAGCCTAGAGTGCTGCAGAGGGCAGGGCTAGAGAAGTAGCCCAAGCCCTGTGGAGGAGCCAAGAAGATCATATGTGTATCCCAGACATTGGAACAAGAAGTTGTGAAGTTAAAGCTGCCTTGGATACTCCAAGATGTTAGAGATGCCAGAGCCATGGGATACCTGCCAAAGAAAGCTGCTAACAGAGATATGCAGATTTGGGGGTTTGCCCAGCTGGTTTTTGGTCTTGCTTTGGTCCTGTATTTTCTCACTATGACATTTTGGAACAGTAATGTATACCCTGTGCCCTGATATGTTGGAAGTATGTGATTTGCTTTTTGCTTTTGATTTGATGTGTAATTACAGTTAAAGATTGCAAGAATAGACTTTGAACTTTGGATTTCTAAACATTGTTGAGACTGATAATCTATGTGGACTTTTGAAGTTGGACTAGATGCATTTTGCTTCATGTTATGACTACAAGCCTGTGGGGCTCAGGAAGTAGAATATGGTGGTTTAAATAGGTTTGGCTCCTATAGACTCATGTGTTTGAGGGGCCTTGGAGGAAGTGTGTCACTGGGGAGGCAGGCTTTGAGGTCATATATATGCTCAAGTTTTGCCCAGTATGGAATTGAGTCTCCTGGTTGCTTTCAGATGAAAATGTAGAACCCTCCACTCCAGCAGCACCAAGTCTACCTGCACCATGCCATGCTTCCCATCACTCCAATAATAGACTAAACCTCTGAAACTGTAAGCCAGCCTCAGCTGAATGTTTTCCATTATAAGAGTTGTCTTGGTCATAGTGTCTCTTCACAGCAATGGAAACCCTAACAAAGACAACTACCAGGTATCAGAAATATCCTAAGAAAGTAATCAATGGTTTGTCTGTAAAACCAACCGAATGTTTAAACAAGACTATTGACATTTAGACTTTAGTGAGATTGCTTTCAGCTAAAAAAATAATAAAACTTGAAAATTTTTTAAAATATTAAGAATCTTGTTTATATTAGTTTACTTGTCATCTTAGATAAGTAATAAAAGGAAAGTCATACCTGATATTCTCTTAAAATATATAAAGAGCTCTTCAAAGTCAACAATTCAAACAGCAACCTATTTTTTAAGGGCTGAGAATATGCAAAAATGCCTTACTAAAGAAGACAAAATAAAGACAGCGAGTCAGCATTACACACTCGCTGCTTGTCATATACCATGGGGACCTGTCCATAATGAACCAATTCAGGGTAGTGAGTACACCAAATACTGGTAAGGACATAGTGCACAGGAATTCTCCTTCACTGCTAAAAGAAATACAAAGTGGAATGGCCATTTCAGAAGACAGTTTTGTAGTTTTCTATAAAGCCAAACATAGTCTCATCATTTGATGTAGCAATTTCTTGATCAGTACACAAAGTAATTATCAGTACACAAAGTAATTGAAAACTTATGTCAGTATGGAGATTGATAGCCAAGCTCTTTGTATTTGACAAAACCTAGAAGCACTGAGATGTTCTCCAGTAGACAAATGGATAAATTGATATATCCCAATGATGTTATTATTCGGTATTGAAAAGAAACGGGCCATCGTGCCAAATTTTTTTTTAAAAAGATCATTAAACCTTAAATATGCACTATTAAAAGAAAGAAGCTATTCTCTTAAAAGGAATATCAACAACTCCAAGAAACTGATGGAGGCTAATGAGGACTGGTTTAAAATAAAAGTTCAACATGCAGCCTGGCACAGTGGCACACGCTTGTAATCCCAGCACTCGAGGAGGCAGAGGCAGGCAGATCTCTGTGAGTTCAAGGACAGTCTGGTCTACAGACCGAGTCCGGACAGTCAAGACTACACAGAGAAACCCTGTCTCGAAAAACCAAAAAAAAAAAAAAAAAAAAAAAAAGATCAACATGCCAGCAATCCAGCCTTTCTTCAGAAATTTTACCAGGTACTTGTGAAGATAAGAGAATAATGCTCTCATTTTTATGTCAGTAAGAAAGGGAGATGAAAGCATTGTAAGTACATATAGTATTTTTTAAAACAAAAGCAAAGCCTGCCCTATAAGAGAAACTGTCTCATCAAGACCTTACCTGACCTGGAAAAAGAAGCAAACCCAGTATTCTAGATCACTGATAATAGCCTTACTGACCCACAGGAAAGAAAAGGGGAAAATGGTCTTGTAGGAAATGTTCAGGTGCAGTAAAACTGAAATGTAATCATAAGAGAAAGCATTTAATTGGGGGCTTGCTTTACAGTTTCAGAAACTTAACTTAGTCCATTATCATGACAGGAAACATGGTAACAGGCAAGCATGATGCTGGAAAAGTAGCTGAGAGTCACATTCTGATCTACAAGCATTGAGAGAGAGAGAGAGAGAGAGACGGACTGTTGTGGACTTCTGAGACCTCAAAGCTTACCCCACAGTGACAGTTCCTCTAGCAGGGCCATACCTATTTCAACAAGGCCACACCTCCTATTCCTTCTAATCCTTTCACAGTTCCACTCTCTGGTAACTAAGCACTCAATTATAAGAGCCTATCAGTGTTGTTCTTATTCAGATTATTATTATGGTTGTCATTCAAACTACCACAGTGCCCATAACCAATATTAAATACAATCCAAAGCCTATCCAGATTAAAATAGTCTTCCACAAAGTGTCCAATTTCATCAGCTCTGATACTTCTTATCTAGCTTTCAGCAAAAACCAAAACCATGCTAAAAGGCAGTAAAAAGCCGTAGAATGAAGAAACAAAGCAAGCATTAAATCTGATCCCAAACTATTGGCATTACCAGGTAGAAATTTCAAATAACTACAATATTTTTGTTAAGGACACTAAAGGAAAACCATAGACTGCATGAGAATTATAAGGAAAAGTGAAGATTCATAGACAGCTAAGAAGTCATTCCTCTAAAAATGCTGGAAACAAAAGATGCTGAAATGAAAATGTACAATGCTCCTGTCAAGTATACCATTAGTTACAATGCACCCAAGGAAAGAGTGAACATATGTCAACAAAAACATCCTAGACTCAAATATAAGGATGAAAAAAGAATAAAAAGGGTTTGGGGCAACCCTAAGATATATTTTAAGCAGTAAAAGCTCAGAAATTTCTAAGTTAGACACCAAAGTGTGGGTCTGGGAAGCTCAGAGAACACCAAGAAAAGATAAACAACAACAAAAAATCTTCATTTTGGCATAGCCTCTTCAAATTATGGGACACCAAAGACAAAAGGGGAAAGATCTTAAAAGTATCATAATTTTAAAACAATGACAACAAAAACCGCTATAACTTACATCAGAAACCATGCAAGTGAGAAGAATGTAAAGTAAATATTTACAGTGTTGAAAAGGAAACAAAAAAACAAAACACCACCCCCAAACACAAATGGGGCCAGACATGCTAGCTGACCCAGAATACCAGCACTCAAAAGGCTAATGACTAAAATCCAAGCCAGCCATGGCTACCTATCAATACCATCTCAAAAACCAAAGTGATAAGTAAAAAAAAAACTTTCTCAAACAAACTTGCTGGGGGTTTTTTTTGGTTTTGAGGGTTTTTGTTTGTTTGTTTTTGGGGGGAATCTGTCTTACATGAGCTGTTTTTTAAAATTCTTCAAAAGAAAGGAAATATATGACAGAATAATAGATGTTCTATATAAGAAAGGAAGCATAATAGACAAGCGATGCATGAGGGTAAAGTAAGATGTCATTTTTCTTCTTAATATTACAGAACTGTTACAGCAATAATAATAATCAGGTACTAGGGTCTGGAGAGATGGCTTAGCAGTTCCCAGCAGCCACATGGAGCTTAGAACTGTCTAACTACATCCCAGAGGATCTGGTGCCCTCTTCTGACTTGAGTGCTACATACTTACGTATACTTACCGTATACAAACATATATTAGGCAAAACACATACACAGAATGTTTTTATTTATTTTTAAATTAAAGATCACATATTGGGTAATTGAAAAATGGATATGTAAAATGAATGACAGTGGTATTATAAGTGTTAGGAGTTAGAGTAATATAGTGTATTTAGGAAGGGAAAACAAGTTAATTGTAAATGTATATTGCAGGTGATAATGCATTCACTTAAAAGAGCTCAAACAGTCAAAGGGAAAATGGAATCATTAAGTATTTAATGAAAACCAAAGGCTGATGTGACAGAACCCGGTGTGCCTTAGGCCAAATTGGAAGTCTGCCCCACATTCGAGACACCTCCGCATTCCCAAACCTGTAAAATGTGCATCCTTTCTCCCAAGTAGCAGGGCAGGGCTGCTGAACCATAAGCAAGAGTGGCTTTTGTCCCTTTTCCTTGTTTACTTGAATAACCCCAAACCTAATGTATTTGGTCAGAGCAGGAATACGTCTCAGGGCCCAGCCAAGTGGTAGAGCTCAAGGTTTCTCCCTTTGCCCTCTTTGGGGTAAAGTTTTATGCAAAGAGGAAAAACTACTAAATACAAAATCACAAAACCAAAATGGGTTCTTGGTGCAAAACTACTAGAAAGAGCACAAACCACCTTTAGTCAGCTCCTTGGGGCCGTTTCTAAACTGTGCTCATGGGAGACATGTCAGCTAAGGAAAAAAGCTGAGGACAGAGCAAAGGTAGACAAGAAAGAGAGATGAAAACCTGCATTCCCCTAAGAGGGAAGTAGAAAATAAGATCAGTGTAAAGGAGAAAAAGAAAGGAAAACCTGGAAAGAGAATGTCTGGGCTTAATTCCCTTGTGATACTGCAAAGAAAAACTGGGGAAATGTAGGACAACTGGTAGAACTTAGGAAAAGCCTGCTGTACTGCTAACATGAAGGAAAAAACTCAAGAAGAGTATTGCCTTCAGGGATAAAGGGGAAACGGAGTCAGTAAAAAGAGAGTTGTGATGCTTAAAAAACAAACAAAAGCCCAAGAAACTGAAGGAAGATAAAAATGATGATTAATAATAAAGTGGGTCTAGTTCAGTTTTTTCTTCTCAATAAGGTATTTAAATAACTCCCTTTTAAAAAGTAACTAAAATGAAAGGCTGTGTAGGATTTGTTTTTAGTATATCTCCAGGACTTCGATTCATAATAGTTAACACACTCCCAAATACGCCTGTAGGCACCTTTTTCTGGTGGTATTTTCAGTAGCTACTAACCTTACCTGGTACAGTATAAGGTTTACAAAATGAAAGATTTTTAAAGCAAGTTCTCTGGTGTACATCACAAATTAACTATACACAAGATGAGAGTGTTTGCACCCTCAGGTGTCATCACTAGCTCCCATTGTGTAAGATAAAAAAACAATTGGCTCACCCATGTTTCTGACTCCCAGTTGTCAGTTACCCTATACTTTCACTTAGCTAGAGTCCTACAGTCCTTTGAAAATGCATAGACTTTTAGAATGCATTAAAAGTACGTTGCAGCAATGAACTATGCATGAAATGTCCTACTTGGTGCATGACAAGTCACAGAAGGAAATCCTCTAACTGACTTCATCTTACCTTTTAGTTCCTAAGGAAGGTCTGAAGAGCCAGGAGTTATTTGATGAAATCCGAATGACCTATATCAAAGAGCTAGGAAAAGCCATTGTCAAAAGGGAAGGAAATTCCAGTCAGAACTGGCAGCGGTTTTATCAACTGACAAAACTTCTGGACTCCATGCATGATGTAAGTACCAAACACAAAGCCAAAACAACAACAAAACAGAAAAACATAACATTGGGTGTGGTGACATGCCTTCAGTCACAGAGCTTGAGGCCGGGTTGGTCTGCATAGGGAGCTCCAGGACTGTCAGAGCTGGGTAAGAGAGACCCCGTCTCAAAAACCCAAAGAGACAGAGAAACAGAATTTTGTAGGCTGTAAGGTATGTTTTAATCTGGATATATATATGTATGTATGTGATACATAATTATATACCAATAAGTCATCCCCTCCCTAAAGTTATATATTTTAGTGATTATTCAAGTTAAATTTGTAGACTTCAATTTTGTACACATTTCTCTTAACTCTTATTAGTCTAGTGATTTGCATAAAAGTTACTATGTTACTACACAGTTTAATAGCACTTCTTTTTGAAAGGTAGAATTCCCTGTTCTACATGAATAAAGCTAGTAAATTACACAAGTTTCATCTTTCTGTATTTCGGTACTAGTCCAGGCTGGCCTCAGATTCACAGTCTTCCTTGATCCTGCTGGGATTACAGGCATGCCATGCTTTCATTCTGCAGACAGCTTAAGAAATTTAAAATGCCTTTTGTGCTTAAGTGCTTATTTTATTTAAAGTTATTTTTCTTATCTGAGGATTTCCAACAAAGATTGGTATGTTTCTGATGAAATTAAGGGCCAGCAGATCATGAGCACAGGATCTATACCAGGTCTTCTGCATATCTATTATGGCTTCCCATTTAGTGTTTCTATGGGATGCCTGACTGCGTGAATGAGTGGGTTCATGGAGCTTATTCCTTCTCTTGGGTTTCTCTTCTTCTGTTTGTTTGTCTTGTCCAACTCTAATGTGGTAGTTTTTATTTTATTTTGCTATGTTATTATTATCTCTTAGAAGCATGTTCTTTTCTCATGAGAGGAGAGGTGCAGAGGAACTTGGAGGAGTAGAGGGAGGGGAAGCATAATCAGGACATATGCGGGAAGGGGAGGCCATTCACACTACTGTGCTTTGAAGCCTCATTGTTACCATATCTTTGCTTGCAGGTGGTTGAAAATCTACTTACCTACTGCTTCCAAACATTTTTGGATAAGACCATGAGTGTTGAATTCCCAGAGATGTTGGCTGAAATCATCACTAACCAGATACCAAAATATTCAAATGGAAATATCAAAAAGCTTCTGTTTCATCAAAAATGACTGCCTTACTAAGAAAGGTTGCCTTAAAGAAAGTTCATAGCTTTTACTGTACAAACTTATCAATTTGTCTTGTAGATGTTTTGTTGTTTTTTGTTTTTGTCTTGTTTTGTTTTAAATACGCACTACATGTGGTTTATAGAGGGCCAAGAGTTGGCAAACAGAAGCAGTTGAGCCCTCACTTTCAAGTGATGGGAAAGCAGACAGTGCAGTGTATTGGTTGGTGTGTAACAGAAACTAGAAACAGTTCTGTGGAGGCACGTCCATCTCAGAGAAGGACCGCACCTAAGCCACCAGTGCCCAAAGTCCATGTGATCAACTTCTGCCCATACTTTCAGTTGGCTGGATGAAACTTTCTAGACTTTCTGTTGGTGTATTTTTCCCATGTATAGTTAGTATAGTATTTTGATTTATGCATGGAAACCTGAAAAAAGTTTACAAGTGTATATCAGAAAAGGGAAGTTGTGCCTTTTATAGCTATTACTGTCTGGTTTTAACAATTTCCTTTATATTCAGTGAACTATGCTTGCTCGTTTTTCTTAAATAATTTTTGTATTCCAGTTATTGTACAGCTGTTTAAGATGGGCAGCTGGTTCGCAGCTCTCCTAGACGCTAACATTAATCTCCGTGTGAAAATGGGTCGGTGCTCCTCCCCTGATGGCACTCAGCTATCAGAAGACCACAGAAATTGACTCAGATCTCCAGTATTCTTGTCAAAAGCTCTTACTCTGTATATATCTGCTTCCACGGAGAATTATATAGGTTGTGCAGAGTAACCGTCCTAACTGGTGTAGCGCACCTAGTCCAGTGACCTGCTGGGAAAAACTGTGGACGATGGTTACAGAAGACTAATAGTTACACAGTAACTACCAAAAGGCCCCTGCTCACACCTAACGCCCCATTTCTACAGTGTCCAGATAGCAACAAAGTTTGTAAATCAGTTCTTTCAGGACCTTCTGGAGTGGTTTGTGTAACATCTTAAAGTTGTTATTCCCAATAACCAGCTGTGATAAAGCTGAGAGATTGTTTTAATCAGACCAAGTAACTTCTCTCATTAAACTTTACCCCCAAACTAAATCTCTAACATGGCAAGAATGGCTAGACACCCATTTTCACATCCCCACCTGTCACCAATTGGTCTAGCTTTCCTGGTGGTACAGGAAAATCAGCTACTGATTTCTGTTATTTAGAACTGACTGTCAGGCATCCATGTTTGTCCAATACACATCCCTACATGTGCCATAGAATTTAACACAAGTCTTGTGAACTTCACACTGAGAATTAAGAGAACAGAAGCTGTAGTAGCCCTTTCTGTGTGCACCTTACCAACTTTCTGTGAACTCAAAGCTTAACACACTTGCTAAGCCACAAGAAATCTGATTTCTACTTAAGGTGGCCAAATTATTTGTGTAATAGAAAACTGAAAATCTAATATTAAAAATATGAAACTTCTAATATATTTTTGTATTTAGTTATAGTTTCAGATATATATCATATTGGTATTCACTAATCTGGGAAGGGAAGGGCTACTGCAGCTTTACATGCAATTTATTAAAATGACTGTAAAATAGCTGTATAGTGTAAAATAAGAATGATTTTTAGATGAGATTGTTTTATCATGACATGTTATATTTTTTGTAGGGGTCAAAGAAACGTTGATGGATATCCTATATGATTTATAGTGTGTAAGAGCATCATACAGGCCTCAGTGCCCTTAGATATCAAAGCAGGTTTGCCGTAAGGTGGAAAGAGGGAGCTAGAGACTGGCCCTGCGCGCAGTGGAGGTTCTGAGGCTTTGACCCAGTCAGCTCACAAGGAGCTGATTCCCCACCTCCCGTTCTAACCATCCTTACCCAGCCATGACCCTGTCAGTGCAGGATAGTTCATTAAGTTTCCCTTTGAGCTAACAATCAGGACAGAGGGGTGGCGTTACGTAGTTACGGGCACCATCTGCCAACGGGGTCATGTTCACACGCAGCCTCCCCACAGGCTAACAGAAACAGAGGCTTTCGACGTTTGGCAATAATATGCATAGAGGTACCAGCAATATGTAAATACTACAGAATCCCATAGGAAGCCAATAATACACTAATCCTTTCTATCCTACAATAGTCCATTTCCAAGTAAAATGAGGACATGTTTTCTTTGAATGCTTATTGAATGTTGTTATTTTCAGTATTTTACAGAAATTATTTAATAAAAAAATGTAATCGTTTGCTTTTTGAATTCTCTCTAAAAGGGAATGTTCACTTTGTAATGGTTTAAATTGGTCTCAAAGTACTTTAAGATAATTGTAACCCAGCTGGATGTGAAATTTATGGTGCCTAAGAAATACCACTTGAATATTATCAATGACAGTGTTAAGGTTCAAAATGAACTTCTCAAAAATAGATTATTGTACATTTATGGAATGTTATATGGTTAAAAAGCAGAAAGCACATCACACATAAATCTACTTTCAGTCCCAACCAGCTTGGCTTTCAAAAAATAGAGCTCCAAAAAAGAAAAAGAAAGATGTATGCACTTTGTTATTAGTAGAAGGGAACAGACATTCATAAAACTATTATAGAAGGCTCTCCATTTTAAATGTAGAAAGAGCTGTGCTCCTTTGGTATGTAAGGAAGAAGAAAGCTGTTATTATTCTGATTGAGTATAAGTGAGAAAGATATGGTACTGTTTGAGTGCAGCTTAGTTTTTGTGTATGGCTTCATATCGTTCCAAACTAGATTTTATAACTTCAGTGAGAGTTGGTGACATGCCTACATGACTCAGAACACATCTTGAAAAGTATCTTTAGTTACTGGTAGGAAAATAAAGGGACATTCTGGGTATTTTAGGCATTGACTTGGGATACTGTATAAGTAGAAGAGAGGCGACAGGAAGCTTGGGGAAGGGAAGGGAACCTAAGAAGCACTGCCTTCTTTTAGGAAAAACAAAACAACAAGCCAGACCATCCCAAAGGAACAAGGGACATGTTTAGTGTGTG
Source organism: Psammomys obesus (assembly GCF_907164565.1). Classification (NCBI taxonomy): domain Eukaryota; kingdom Metazoa; phylum Chordata; class Mammalia; order Rodentia; family Muridae; genus Psammomys; species Psammomys obesus. The sequence continues at coordinate 1,595,638 of NW_026596040.1, read as the reverse complement.
GCGTTCCCTGGTGATGAGTGCAGGGTGAATTCTGGCAAGCATGTGGAGCAGCCAGCCTCATCAGCAGAGTAAGAAGAGGACAGGGCTGGGGTGAGACAGGACAAGCCATTCCAGCTGGACACGGGTCCCAGAATTTGCTCCCTCTTGTGTACAATGAGGCAGTATCACCGCAGGGTGAACCATGGTATTGTTCTTTGATCGTCAGCCCTCAGAGCTCACGGCAGCCTTCCGGGGCTTTGGATCTTGGTTGGTCACCCCAACAGTAAGCTGTAGCTGAATGTGTTTCTTATGTGCCTGGTTTCAGTGTTAGGTGAAATGGAGTGTGCAAAAGACACTGCAAACCACTTCAGATGAAAGGTTTCTCACTTTCCAGACTGTTTTCAGTCAGCCTGGTCTATCAGGATTGGTGACCAGGTTTCCAGGAAAGGGTTGGCTTCTATCTAGAACATGCCTGAAAGGATTTTATTTTCTGATAAATGGCTGTATGAAAATACCCTCCTAAATAACCTGCTTAACTACATATAGATTTCAGTGTGTCGATATTCTATTTTGTATATTAAACAAATGCTATATAATGGGGACAAATCTATATTATACTGTGTATGGCATTATTAAAAGCTTTTTCATTATTTTTATCACAGTAATTTTTAAATGTGTAAAAATTAAAAACCAGTGACTCCTGTTTAAAAATAAAAGTTGTAGTTTCTTATTCATGCTGAATAACCTGTAGTTTAAAAAACTGTCTTTTTACCTACACAGTGAAATGTCAGACTGTAAAATTTTGTGTGGAAATGTTTAACTTTTATTTTTCATTTAAATTTGCTGTTCTGGTATTACCAAACCACACATTTGTACTGAATTGGCAGTAAATGTTAGTCAGCCATTTACAGCAATGCCAAATATGGATAAACATCATAATAAAAATATCTGCTTTTTCATTATGTGACTCCCAGCATGCTTTCATAGAACTTCTGCAGTTGCAGCCTTCCTTGTTTTTTTCTCCTCGTTCTACTCACAGTAGAGTTCCCACTTTAGGACATTTAAGATGGTACACTGGACATTTATGTGCCAGTGTGACAGCTAGTGTGTTCATAGGGATAGGATATTCATTCAAAATGAACTTAACCCTGATGCTAAAAAGTTTCCAGTGACCATGTGCTTATGATTTCACCAGGAACAAGGGCAGGACAAACTGACTTCAAATGCAACAGTCTTTATCCCAGAAGATGACATTTTTATGTAAACAACTGTTATCTAATAGCAAAATTAATAGCTGAATTTAAAGTCCTCACTTGCTCTTAGAAATATAAGTAAACACAGCAAATTTACAATGTAAATAATAAAGGCATAAGCAGCGGCAACCATGTATCCATACACTCTATTCAGTGTCTTCTCAAACATTAGGTTCATGTTTCCATACCTTTTCCACAGCATAGTGCTATCACTATGGAAGAAGCCGTTCTAATCTAAAAGGTAATTTTTCCTTATCTATCTCTGTACCCTTCCACTGTTGGCTGCATGCCTACTATATAAATATAAGAAACCGGTAATACTCAGATACTTAAGAGTGTGAGGCTGAGACAGCCAAAACCAGCCCGGATAGACCCGACGTGGCACCGTTGTCTCCACTGTGTTCTTGCGTGTGCAGAGGCCAGAAGAAAACACTGCTGTCTTCCTCTGTCGCTCTCTACATTATTCCCTTGAGACGAGACCTCTCACTGAATCCGGGGCTCACTAGTTGGCTATAATGACTGCCCAGTGAGCTCTCAGAATCGGCCTGTCTGCCCTGCAGTATGAGTTTACGGGCATGTGTGGCCATGTCCAGTTTGTTTATATGGAGTCTGGAGATTTAAAGTCAGATGTCCATGTTTGAAGAACAAAAGTTCTTACTGGGCCATATGCTTCGTCCATACCCATACTTACAGTATCATTTACTCTCTGGTTAAACCTGGTTTTGGAAAGTATCTTCACACGTACTATACCAGTTAATCTTCACTCAATGAATAAATGAAGACACGTGATGCTAGTAACTCATTTACTGAAATCACAATGGAAACCTCTGTGATGAAGCCATTTAGTTACCAGGTACCAGATAGCAAGTCTCTGGGAGCCTCTCAGACAACTGTTATTTTCTGCTTTTAATCTGTCTACTGTTTCACTGAGCACTTACTATGTGTCAGATAGCATGTTTTAAATATAGTATCTCATTTAATCTTTGCAGCTCTTTAAAGTTGTATTCTTCGTGTGTGTGTGTGTGTGAGAGAGAGAGAGAGAGAGAGAGAGAGAAGACAGATTGGCTTTAAAAAAATGGCAAATGTTTTCAAGGCTTCCAAAGCTTGGAAATGGCTACGGAGGACTTGACTTTGGGCACCTGGCTCTGGGGTTCATGTTCTCCCCTCCTGGGAAGGAGGAATGCGAAGCCCCTGAGTGCAGCAGCTGAGCCTTGAGAGTGCTCATGCTCTGACATGATCTCACCTAAAACCCTGCTTGCTACTACATCAGTTTTTAATTATTTCTTTAATTTTGAAATTACAGTCACATCATTTCCCCCTTAACTTTCTTCCCTCAAACTCTCCCAAATAGGGTCCCTTGCTCTTCAAATTGATAGCCTCTTTTTTTTCATTAACTATTGTTACATTCATGTGTGTTGGGGAAGGGGGTCTTTCTTAAATATGTGAGTACAACCTGCTTGGTCTAGAATGTGGCTTGTATTTATGTTTTCAGGGTTGACCATTTTTAGACTCCTGGGAAGATTCAGGGTGAAAACTAACTCCATAGAGGCTACAGAAAACCCTTTGGTTTTTCAAATAAACAAGGAATCTGTGTGTCATTTAACAGCACTCACAGCAGATCAGCTAACCTTCCAGGAAAAAAAAAAAAAAAAGATGTAGAAAAGTTATAGTTGAACTGAGGAGGAAAGTTGATAGCAAATGAAAACTCTGATACGAGTCAAATCTGGTCATACTGTAACAACAATAAAAACTGTCTAAACCATAGATGTAAAAACAAAATAAAAAATTGAGATGCTGAAAATCCGGAGCCGTTTTGCACCAGCTGAATAGTCTGTGGACTTCAGCTCACCTTGTACATGGCTCCCAATAGCTTTTATAGTATATTCTCTCTGCTAAAAGTCTTTGCCTACAGGCTTCATGAAGATTCCTGTTTCTTAGTAAGAATGAGATAGAACTTGGGTTAAGGAAACATTTTATTCTGCTTGTTTCCAGAACTGAATCTCTAAACAAAGCAGTTCATCTAAACCACATCAGAGGCCTAGAGAGTTCTTCATTCTACCCAGCCCACTGGAGGAAAGGATTTTACCCTCTTTTCATCCCACATGCCCTCATCAGAGAGAGTATTGTAACGGTGGACACTCTGGGCAATGAGGCACTCCCAGGACTTGTTAAATAGCAATGTCAGAAACAGAAGCTTGTCACACGGATGTCCCTGCCCATGGTTTCTCTCCTCTCTCAGACCCTCTGTCCTCCTGCCCTCATTCTCCTCAGGTCTGGCCTCCACCTTCATTTCTCTCTGCACTCGCTCTCCTACCTCGTTCCCTCTCTTCAGCCACCTCCACTGTCTATTCTGTTTCCTTCTGAATGAGATTCAAGCATCATCCTTTGGATTCTCCTGTTATTTATCTTCTTTGGATCTATGAATTTTATGTCTATCCTGTACTATATGACTAAAATCCGCTTATAACTGAGTACATACCATAAGTATCTTTCTGGGTCTGGGTTACATCACTCAGGATGATCTTTTCTAGTTCCATCCATTTGCCTGCAAATTTCAGGATTTCCTTGTTTTTAATAGCTGAATAGTATTCCATTGTGTAAATGTACCACATTTTCTTTACCCATTCTTTGGTTGAGGGACATCTAGGTTGTTTCTAGATTCGGCCTATTATGAATAAAGTCACTATAAACACAGTTGAGCAAATGTCCTTATATGGTAGAGCATTTTTTGGGTATATGCCCAGGAGATGTATAGCTGGGTCTTAAGGTAGAGCTATTCCCAATTTTCTGAGAAACTGCCAGATTCATTTCCAATGTAGTTGTAGAAGTTTGTACTCCCACCATCAATGGAGGAGGGTTCCCCTTTCTCTGCATCCTCGCCAGCATGTGCTGTCACTTGAGCTTTTGATCTTAGTCATTCTGACTGGTATAAGATGGAATCTGACAGTCATTTGATTTCCACTTTCCTGATGACTAAAGGCATTGAGCATTTCTTGAAGTACTTCTCAGCCATTAGAGATTCCTCTGTTTAGCTCTGTATGCCATTTTTATTATACTTTATTCACTTTGTATCCCCCCATAAGCCCCTCCATCCTCCCTTTCCGATTCCACCCTCCCTCCCCCTTCTTCATGCATGCCCCTCCCCAAGTCCACTGATAGGGAAGGTCCTCCTCTCCTTCCTTCTGATCTTACTCTATCAGATCACATCAGGAGTGGCTGCATTTTCATCTTCTGTGGCTGCTCTCCCCTCAGGGGGAGGTGATCAAAGAGCAGGCCAATCAGATTATGTCAGAGACAGTCCCTCTTCCCATTACTATGTGACCCACTTAGACACTAAACTGCCATGGACTACATCTGTGCCGGGGTTCTAGGTTATCTCCATGCCAGGTACATGGTTGGGAGTATGAGTCTCTGGGAAGACCCCTGTGTTCAAATTTTCTAGTTCTGTTTCTCTCCTTGTGGGGTTCCTGTCCCTTCCAGATCTTACTATTTCCCACTTCTTACATAAGATTCCATGCACTCTGCCCAACAGTTGTCTGTAAGTCTCAGCATCTGCTTTGATAGTCTGCAGGATAGAGCCTTTCAGAGGCCCTCTGTGGCAGTTTCCTAACTTGTTTCCTGTTTTCTTCTTCTTCTGATGTCCATCCTCTTTGCCTTTCCGGATGGGGATTGAGCGTTTTAGTCAGGATCCTCTCTCTTGATTAGTTTCTTTAGATGTACAGATTTTAGTAGCTTTATCCTATGTTATATGTCTACATGAGTGAGTATATACCGTGTGTGTCTTTCTGCTTCTGGGACAGCTCACTCAGGATGATCCTTTCCAAGTCCTACCATTTACCTGCAAATTTCATGATTTTCTTATTTTTCATTGCTGAGTAATACTCCATTGTGTAGATGTACCACAATTTCTGCATCCATTCTTCAGTTGAGGGGTATCTGGGCTGTTTCCAGCTTCTGGCTATTACAAATAAGGCTGCTACAAACATGGTTGAGCAAATGTCCTTATTGTGTACTTGAGACTCTTTTGGATATATGCCTAGGAGTGGTATTGCAAGATCTTGAGGAAGCGCTATTCCTAGTTGTCTGAGAAAGCGCCAAATTGATTTCCAGAGTGGTTGTACAAGTTTACACTCCCACCAGCAGTGGAGGAGGGTTCCCCTTTCTCCACAACCTCTCCAGCATGTGTTGTCACTTGAGTTTTTCATCTGTACACCATTTTTAATTATTTTGTTTGTTGGTGTTCAGTTTCTTGAGTTCTTTATATATTTTGGATTTTAGATTGGTGGAGATCTTTTCCCAATCTGTAGACTGCCATTTCATTCTATTGAGAAGTGTCCTTTGCCTTACAGAAGCTTTTCAGTTTCAAAAGATCCATTTATTAATTGTTGGTCTTAGAGCCTGAGCTGTTGTGTTCTGTTTAGGAAGCTGTCTCCTGTGCCAATGAGTTCCAGGCTCTGTCCCATTTTCTTTTTTAATAGATTGGTGTACCTGGTTTTATGTTGAGGTCTTTGACCAACTTGAACTTGAGTTTTGGAAACCTAAGACAGGGTAGGCTTCTGGAAGAATATAGGTTGAATCTAGCTGAAGATCCTAATAGCAGGGGTCATGGAGACTGAAGAAGACACCCTCTGATTAGACAGGACTCTTAGTGGAGAGAGGGGAATGCCAACCCACCCACAAAAACTTTGACCCAAAATTTGCCCTGCCTACAAGATATGCAGAGATAAAGATAGAGCAGAGATTGAGGGAATGTCCAACCAATGCATCGTCCAACCTGAGACCCACCTCATGGGAAAGAGCCAACCCCTGACACGAGTAACGATACTCTGCTATGCTCGCAGACAGGAGCCCAGCAATAGCTGTCCTCTGAGAGGCTCCACCCAGCAACAGATCAAAATAGATGCTGAGACTCACAGTCAAACATTGGGCAAAGTATAGGGAAAAGTAGAAAAGTGAGAGGGAAGGATGGAAGGACGTGGAGGTAACAGCAGCTCCACAAGAAGACTAACAGAACCAACTAACCAGGTAAGTTACATTTAGTAAATAGACAGCAAAATTAAATGACACAAAACTATAGGCTAATATCCCTTATGAACACAGATGGCAAAAATTCAAAACAAAGTCTTAGCAACAAAATCTAATATAAAAAGCAGAGTACACCATGACCAATAGGTTATCCCGCAAATGCAGGGGATGCTAATGTTAAAAATCAGTCAGTAGTGGCAAGATGTGTCAGCAGGTAAAACCACTTGGCACCAACTTTGACATCTGAGTTCTCTGCATGGGGCATACACTCGCAGAAGAGAATTCCAGCAAGTTCGCCTCTGATCTCCATACATCCTAGCAGCAGAATGGATGCATGCGCGCACACATAGTGAGTAAAGTTTTAAAGTAAGTAATGTAACTAATATTGGTAAAAAAAGATATGGTGAAATAGATATAAAACATGTTATGAAATGCAGTATCTTGTTGCTTTTAAGTAGTTTACTTTGTTAACATGATTTTTACCTCAGTAAAGATTATTTTTTAAAAAGTTACTAGAAGTAATGACAGTTAAGTAGGCCTGCAGGATACAATAGGGCCAACAAGCCAACTTTCCTACAACTGCAAAAGTGAGTCATTCCAACTCAAAAAATAATACCATCTCTACTGATTTGTGGACTATCAGATCAGTATAAAATATAACTACATCAAAGTGGTGTACTAGCAAAAATTATCTTTCAAATTGACAAAATAGTCATCTAAACAGAATAGAGAGCTCAGAACTTAATCCACATGAGTACAGTCAGCTGGTGTTAGCAAAGGAGCAGAGGCTACACAGCAAAGAAAACATGTCAACAGATGATGCTGGAAATAATGGGACCTCACATGCAAACAATGAATCTGGACACTTTTTATTCTTAAAAAAGATAAACTAAATGTGAAATACAAATTACAAATGTCTAAAAGGGACAGGATAGTCTGCATGATTCATGAAAGAAAGAATAAGCTGAACTCCATTAAAATTAAAATTCCTCCAATGTAAGAGACAATATAAAAAGACAAGCCTTATGCTGAGGAAAAATACCTGCAAGAGACATTCCTTATTGAGCGTATAAAACACAAAGGCTCCTAAAACAAGAAATAAATAAGATAGAAAACCAGTGTAAAAGTTGACCAAAGACCCTGACCAACACCTGAGAAGTTGTAATGGTGATGAGCAAATAAAAAATGCTCCTGTCACAAATTATCTAAGAAATTAAAGTTAAAAGAAAATGACCCAGCACTCCATATTTCAGAATGGCCCACATCCAGATCAATTATACCACCAAATGCTGGAAGGTTTGCTGCTAATATAATGCTATGGCATAATGGAAGACAGTGTGGTAGTTTCCTAAAAAATGCATCATACTCTTACCAGTTAAGCAATGAGTAGGTCTATGCTTAGACAGGAGTTCAAAACGTATATACGCAGAAACGCCTCTTACAGCAACTTTGTTCATAATCACCAAGACGTGTGCACATTGATATGGCTTCCATGGTAAATAGCCTGCACATCCAAGGGGTGGAATAGCAACCGTAAAAAGAAAAGACAAAGAGGAGCCTTAAATATACATTACAGAGTGCAGGAGGCTGAGCTGAAAGGAGCATTCTGTGTGGTCCTCCATGCAGGACACGCTGTAGCAGACAAAACTGAAGAAAGCTCTTTAATGTGTTTAGAAGCAGAAGCTGGACGGAGAGAGGAGCAGGAAGCACAGAGGGCAGTAAAAGCATCTCTACACCAAATGCTTTATTTGTCCAAATAGGCAGCACAAAGAGGGGCCCTAGCGTAACCTGTAACTATGGACAATGATGTGGTCAACAATTGGGGTCCTCTGCTCTAACACATGTATGTGTAAGAAGGAGGGGTGTTGATTCCAGGGGTGCTATTCATGAGTATGTTAAAGTAGTGTGGAGAAGAACTCTGCAGACAGTTCCTACAGTAAGTTCCTCACAGTTGTTTTATTTGTTTGTTTTTCTCCACTTAACATTGTATTTTCTAAAATTCTGGTACCCTCTAAGTGAGGTTTTTATGTCAACCTTAAATTGCAACATTGGGCTGACTTGGTAATATATGCCTTTAATCCTAGCACTTGGGAGTCACAGGTAGGTAGACTTCTGTTGAGTTCCAGGCCAGCCAAGGCTATACAGCAAGACCCTGGTTAAAAACAAAACAAAACAACAACAACTAAAAAAAGGTTGGGGAATATTGATCACTCCGTCTATTTTGCCATGTGGCTCCTTACCTCTCCTCGGTCCCTGTCTGCTGACAAATCCTGCACCTCTCAATTCTTCCCATCGTTCCTATCTATGACCAGAAGTCCTGCCTTGCCTTTCTGTCTAGCTATAGGCCATCAGCTCTTCACTAAACCAATCAGAAGGTGAGAAAAGTGTGTTTACTCAACACTGAGACTCGCAATGCCTCAGAAAAATAATAACAACACTAAAGCTGGCCTGTACTCAACTCTCCGCTGGTACAGAAATCAGCATTTGAATAATACAGCCCTACACAGCAAGATTATCCCCACAGCCTATCCTGGGTATTTTGTGCCAGAACCTTGACTGGATGAAGCCCACACACCCTGTGCCCTACCCCAGCCTGCTACAGAAGTAGCAAAAGAAGTCCACACACCCAGGTCTCGTTGCAAAAATGCAAACAATATGAAAGATCAAGACAGTATGCCACCTTCAAATCCACCAGGGGTGCTCTCGTTCTCTCTCTCCAATAAAAATTACCAAGATGATTCCCAAGGACACAAAATTTAAAAGAACAAAACTTTACCAAGGAATTCAGGCTGGGCATGGTGGTGCATGCCTGTAATCCCAGCAAGTGGAGAAGCAGAGTCAGGTAGATCTCTGAGTTTTCTAGGAATTAAGACCAAAAATTGATAAGTGGAATCTCATAAAACTAAAAAGCTTTTGCACAAACAAGAAAACTATCAGCTGAGTGAAGAGGAAGGCCAAAATTGAACAGAATCTTTTCCAGCTCTACATTAATATTCAGAATATATAAAGCTCAGAAAAAAACAGGAGTCATGAAAACAAAGGATTCATTAAAAAAAAAATGACCTATGGTGCGGGCGAGATGGCTCAGTGATTACAAGCACCAGCAGCTCTTCCTGATGGCTGCTCACAACCTTCCGTATCTATCGTTCAAGGGAATTACTTACCCTCTTCTGGCTTTCCTGGGCACTGTGTATACACATGGTGTACATACACATACATACATACATACATACATACATACATATATCCATACCCATAAAATAACTTTTTATGGTTCTGAACAGAGAATTTTCAAAATGAGATTTAAAAAATGCTAAGAAAAAACTCCAAAAACACTCATTATCTTTAGGAATTAGAGAAATAAAGATTAAAACAATGCTGAAATTTCATCTTACCCCATGCAGAATGCAAAGATCAGCTAAACAACTGACAGCATATGCTGAAGAGGAGGAGGGAAGAGGAAACTTCATTCATTGTTGGTGGACTGCAAACTGGTCCAGATACCCTCAAGAAACTAAGAATATATCCATCATACCACACCTTGGAATACGTCCAAAGGACTCAACATCCTACTCCACAAATGCTTGCTCAGCCACGTTCATTGCCACTTTATTGACAATAGGGACATGGAAACAACCTAAATGTCCTTCCTATGATAAATGGATGATGAAAATGTATGACCTATATTTACCTCTCTATATATACAATGAATACTATTCAGCTGTAAGAAACAAAGAAACCATAAAATATGCAGGTAAATACATTGGAACTAGAAAATATTATACTGAGTGATGTTAGACGGACCCAGAAGGACAAACACTGCATGTCCTGTGTCCTCTCTTATCTGTGGCTCCTAGCTCCACATCTTCAGATGTGAGTATGGAGCATGGAATAACGACAGAAGCCATGAAATCAAAAGGTATTGTGAGGAGGTGTGGAGGGAGAGCTAGAGAGAACATGAGATTACAGATGATATCGAGGAGAAGATTTTAAAAATGCGGATGGATTAGTGAAGAATAAGGAAGGAGGTCAATTCAGAAGAAGAGGAAGAGAGAAAGGGAAAATTAACGTGAAAGATGTCTGAAAAAGCCATAACAAATGACATGATTTTTTATTTACCTAAAATTACATATAATACGTATAAGCTTATATAGACTCTTAACAAAAACTCCAGTACAAGGCATGAGAAACCCCCTTTCAAGTTGTTAGTCAGGTTGTCCAAGAGATTCCCAAAACAGGATAGGCTATTGCCACTTCCCTTGGTTGCCTTCCAAAGGTTGAAGGTAAGTCTCTATCACTTAAGACACCATGTATTTTGGATGCAGGACTCTGAGGGTCTGAGCTCGGTCAGATGTGTATGCCTCCACCATGAGAACCAGCTTTCATGTTACTGGAAGGTGCCATTCAAGCCGGGTACATCTGTGAAGGATTTTTCTTGATAGAATCATTTGACATGGGCAGACCCACCCTAAACCAGTATCTTTTGAGGTGGGAAAATCCACCTTAAATCTGGTCCACACCTTCTGGCCACAGCCTTTATAAAGGACAACCAAGAAAGAACTCTTTCTCTTTGCCTGCTTGTCCTTACTCTCCCTGGTAAGCCCATTCTTTCACTGGCATCAAAGCCTATGTCTTCAAGATCAGGCCTCTATGAAATATCAGCTGAGACAAACAGCCTGGTGCACCAAACAACTCCTATATTCTTTGACTTTCCCTCAGGAGGAAGTCATTGTTGAGTCAGACCATAATATAACCTGTAAGCCTGTAATAGCTGCATATATTCATTCTATCAGTTCTGTTTCTCTAGAGAGCCCTAACCAATCACCCACCCCTCCTTCCACTCCTGATGCTTCCCTTCCTCTACTCATAGTCTCCTATATCATAAATATAAATGTGTGTGTATACATATATGTATGTATTTCAATGCGGATTCCAAATAAAAGAGAAAACATGAACTAATTTGCCTTCTCCTATTAGCCATTCTTCTTCTCTACTCCATTTGGACTCCTTTCCTTCCCCCACATGTGTGTATTTTCATATATATTATATATATATATATATATGTGTGTGTGTGTGTGTGTGTGTGTGTCTATATTCAATATAGTATTTCTTAAAAGTTAAATATATATGTACAAGTGACTTAGACATTCAACTAGACATTTGTACTAACACAAAAGAAAAGAAAATATTATATATCCACCCCTACATGTTAGTTTGTACATTAATACTCACTTTAACATTATTGCTTAGGACAAGAACTGCACACACCAGAACAACAATAAAAATCCACCAGCAAGTGAAGGAGTCAGTTGTGGTATATTCCTGCGATGGAATAATGCTTAGTGATGAGAATACACGAACAGGGGGATATATGCCTCAACATGGGTAAATATCAAAATCCAAGTGTCAGAAGTTAGATACAAGTTCTGCATAGGCAAATCCTTAGGAACTGAAATTAGATTTTTTGTTGAGGGTAAAAGAAGCAACTCGATCGTGGCTATCATTTTATAATATATGAATGTAACAAAATATCACATGATAGAACTTCAATATTTAGAATGTTGCCGACTATCTCTCAGCAAATTTGGGGGGAATATTTTGTATTTTAGGCCAAAAATACTTTTGTGTGTGAGAAAAACCACAACCTCCTTTCTGCCACTGTCAATCTAGACTCTAAGAAAATGTTTCCGCTCTACCTTCCACAGCTGGCTACGAAAGAACCGCGGGAGAGTTTTTAAGATTCCCCAAGCTTCAGTCCTAAGCACTAGTTATGGGACCTCAAGTTGTCTGGGCTCTAGGGTCCTACATCTGTAAAAGCAGTTTGGCCATCATGGGGGTCCCCTAATAATGAGAGTAGGGGCTGTCTCTGACTGTTGCCTGCCTTTGGCTCCCTTTCCCCTACCTGGGCTGCCTTGTCTGGCCACAGTGGGAGAGGGTGCAGTTAGTCCTGCTGAGACTCCAGGTGTCAGGGTGGGCTGGTGCCCTTTGGGGACCCACCCCTTTTCAGTGTAGCCATCTTGGGGGACTGTCACAAGGACGAGATGGATGTAGGTGTGTGGTCAGCACGTGGCATACAAGGATGCAGATCCTGCCTATGAACACTCTGTCAGAGTCCCTTCACCCGTAGCAGTGTCTGAGCACACTCAGGGTGCTCAAGGGCAGTCACCTAGTGAGAGGATGGTCTTACGGCAGCATCAAGGGCGCTGGGCTCCTGAACAGCCACAAGAGCTGGGAATCGCACTCAGACCACACTTAAAAACTATAAAACAAGAAGTTGTACCTCACACAACCGCAGTTGCAGAAGGCAGGACTCCACACTAGACTCTCTCCTTCCTCTGTAGGTCAGAGCCTTCAAGATGGCGTCTCCTCAGGTGGCAAAATGGTCACGTCAAGATGGCACCGTGTGAGGGGCAGTCTCCTTCCCAGAAGGCCCTGCGCGCCTCTCGTTGCTCAAACTGCTTTGCAGCTGCTACTTTCCCTCTGGTATTAGCCTGTTGGTAGCTAACACTGGCCAGCTTTGCCCCATTGGCTCAAGTCACCGCCTCTTAGAAGCAGAAGGGAGGCTTCCCGCAGTGTCCACCACAAAGCTCTCAGTAAATATTTGCCGAGGGAGGGATGGAGCCATGCGTGGCCACCTCTGTGATATACTGGAAACTGTGCCCTCATAGGAAGATTTTTTTTTCTTTTTCTTTCTAAGGCAGGAAAGGGAATGGACGAAGGCTTGCTTTTGATGAGTTCTATATAATTAGACACTGAATGGTCTGAGTGTACTCCCAAATAACTTTTGGATCGCTTTCTGCAATTAAGCGTCCTACCAGGTGAAATTTGTGAGTCAGGCTATGTGGCTGGCATTCTTCTAGTTAAGGCAGTGGGATTCTCAATGAAACACATCTGGGCCCAAGAGCTTCCAAATTCTAGCTTACTGTTTACTAGGTACGCAATCTTAGGCAGGTTGCCTAGCCACTCCAGGCTTCTGCCAAACGGAGAAAAACAGTTCCTACTCCATAGTGTTCAGCACCCTGAGTATTTAATAAATCTTAAACACCGTTATTCTCATTCATAATAAATCCATCCTGAATCAGCTTAGCTTCTTGTAAACTGTGACACTGGAAAAGATGACTCTTCTCTGACTCATACAACTCAATAGATTGGATGACAACGATTAAGATACTCCTTGTATATGCCGAGAGGATCTAGGTGGACAGGCCACTCCCAGATAAAGGCTGCCCACTCTGGGAACAGGTCGGCTTCCGCCACAGGCCCTGAAGTTGCCAGCAGTCTCCAGCTTCTGTATGGCAAGTTGCTGCTAGATTTCTGTTCGAAATCTGTATACTTAGTCAAGAGAAACGAAAACATGCCTTCACAATGGCTTTTCCATGAAATGTTGATAACAGCTTTGCTCATAGTAATAAAAATATCAGAAAAATCTTAGAAATGTGTGTGGCAGGTGTCAATAATTTTATTTATTTGGAAAAGGAATCCCATCTGTGGGCTTCAGCACTCCCTCATGTCTGACCTCTAGTCTACCCCAGGTATTACAGACTTTCCTAGCCAGTGTCAAAGGCCTTATGCATAAAAGATTAATTTGCAGGAAAAAAAAGCAATCATTAACTAAACTGTGGTAACTTTTTGGTATAGGATCATGCAACAAAAAAAATGTATATTTACAAAGAGCTTAAAAAAATAGAAAATTTTCAAGTTCTACTTTTTCAAATAAAAAAGCAGTCATGGTTCATGATTATGTTTATGAACAAAGGAAAAAGTTAATCTCTCTGTGGTATTAAAAATCAGGGTAGCACAGGTGTGGTGGCACTCGCCTTTCATCCCAGTGCCTGTGAGGCAGGGGGATCTCTGTGAGTTAGAGATCCCCCTGGTTTACACTACAAGCTGCAGGCTAGCCAGTGTAACACTGACACTGTGTCCCCCACACACAAAGTCAAGATGGTGGCTCCCTTCAGGAAGGGGTAGTAGTTGGCAAGAACAGCAAGGAAAGGATGTGGGAACTTCCAAGTCTTGACCATGTTTGATTGCTTTTGTATTATTTTGTTTTAAAAGCAGGGAGGTAAAACAGCAGCCTGTCGAAGACCAGCAGAGACACCAATTGTGCTAAAACAGAAACCCGGGTGGGCTGGGAATTTCTGCCCCCAAATCATTTTGCAACCCACTGAATCTGGGTTTAATGGCAGATTTTGTCAATCTTGGCTTCAGTGTTCCAGAATTTGGCCATGACAGTGCAGCTCCTGTGACTGTTCTTTCATCTGCCATAGTGGCGCTAGCACATAGGTTGGGCCTTTCTGAGTGGAAACTTCAGCAAATGCTTGGCTGCTTGTTGCACCAGCACAGGATCAGGCATCCAGGGAGAGGTTCTGTGACTGAGCCAAGCAGGCTCACACAAGAGTCTCACTGACAGTGGCAGGTTCACAAGTGTTGTCTGAAGGCTAAGACTCTAGTTCAGCTCTCCTTAGTCACAAATTTAGATGACTGTTTGGGAAAATAAAATCCCCACCACCCCCAAATACCTTTCCCCTTTAGTCACTGGTGCTCAGGGTCAGCTGTAAAATACAAAAAAAGGATCCCTGCATACTACAATATCCTATTTTATCTTTCTGGATGAGACACTGATGATATAAGTTGCCCTGAACAAGAATGATGAAATGGGAAATGGATCCAAGATGGCAGCACCGGGAGGACACCCAGCTCCAGAACTTTCTGGGTTCCTACAGGCTCCAGGCTCTGTCCTCCCTCAGTACTGTGAAAAGGGGATTCTCCACACCCCAGGTTTCCAGCAGGCACCAGAAATTAACAGCCAACACCTGAGACAGCCAGGTGGGTAGAGGCCAGCATAACAGCAAAACCAACAAAAGGCAAAGCAATATGGCATCCCCACAATCCAATTATCTAGGGGCAAGTAGCCCTGGACACCCTAACATAAGTGAAATTCAAATAGATGACCTTACATCTATGCTTATGAAGAGGATAATGAAGGAAAGAAATAAAATGCGTAAAGAATTAGAAGAAGATAAAGTCAAACAGATTATGGCCACCCATAAAGAAATACAGGAAGATGCAGCCAAACAGCACAAACAGTTTGTGGCCTTCAGAGAGGAAATAATTAAGTCACTGAAAGAAATAAAAGAAACACAGGAATGTTCAAAAAAACAGCTGAAGGAATTGAAGGAAAAACAGGAAAATACAGCCAGACAGATGAAGGAGATCAACAAAACGGTTCAAGAGCTGAAGACAGAATTGGAAAAACTAAAGAAAACACAAACAGAAAATTAGCATGGAGAGGAAGAACTTAGGAAAGAAAATAGGAACTACAGAGGTAAGCATAACCAACAAACTACAAGAGATGGAAGAAAGAATCTCAGGTGTGGAAGATATGATGGAAGAAATTGATGTATCCATCAAAGAAAATAATAAATCTAAAAAATTCCTGACACAGACCATCCAAGAAATCCAAGACAACATGAAGAGAAAACCTAAGGATAATAAAATTAGAGAAGGTGGGATTGGGAGGGAATGAGAGAGAGGGTTACAGTTGGGATACAAAGTGAATAAACTATAATTAATATAAAAATAAAAATTTGATTAAAAAAAGAATAAGAGGAATAGAGAAAAAAGAAGATTCCTGTCTCCAAGGCCCAGAAATTATTTTCAACAAAATCATGGAAGAAAATTTCCCCAATTTAAAGGAGAGGCCTATAAGCATACAAGAGGCCTACAGAACACCTAATAAATTAGACCAGAAAAGAAAATCCTCCTGCCACATATTAATCAAAACAGTAAGTATACAGAACAAAGAAAAAATACTAAAAGCTGCAAGGGAAAAAGGCCAAGAAACATATAATGGCAAACTCATCAGAATCACACCTGACTTCTCAACAGAGACGATGAAAGCCAAAAGGGCCTGGACGGATATCATGCAAACCCTAAGAGAGCACAGATGTCAGCCCAGGCTACCATACCCAGCAAAACTCTCAGTCCTCATAGACGGAGAAAAAAAGATATTCAATGACAAAAACAAATGTAAACAATACCTACACACAAATCCAGCATTACAGAAGATTCTAGAAGGAAAAATACAACCCAGAAAAGTTAGCTACAGTCAGGAAAACAAAGGAAATAAGTAAGTTTGCTACAGCAAAACTAAAAGTAGCCAAACACACAAACACACTATCATAACCAACAGCAAAATCAAAGGATCTAACAGCCACTGGTCATTAACCTTTCTCAACATCAGTGGCTTCAACTCTCCAAGAAAAAGACACAGACTAACAGAATGGACGTGTAAATAAGACCCAACAATCTGTTGCATACAAGAAATACACCTAAGTCACAAAGATGGACATTACCTGAGGGTAAAGGGCTAGAAGACAGTTTTCCAAGCAAATGGACCTAAGAAGCAAGAAGGAGTAGCCATTCTAATATCTAATAAAATAGATTTTCAACCAAAATTAATCAAAAGAGATGGGGAATGTCACTTAATACTCAACAAAGGAAATTTCCACCAAGAAGACATCACAGTTCTGAACATCTATACCCCAAATACATAGGCACCCACATTTGTAAAAGAAACATTAATAAAATTTAAACCACACTTAGACCCTCACACATTAAATGTGGGAGACTTCAACACCCCACTCTCAACAAAGGACAGGTCAAAAAAAAAACTGAAATTAAACAAAGAAACAATGGCTCTAACAGAGGCCATCAATCAAATGGACCTAACAGATATCTACAGAACCTTTCACCCAAACACAAAAGAATTTACCTTCTTCTCAGCACCTTATGGAACTTTCTCCAAAATAGACCCTGTGGTTGGTCACAAAGTGAGTCTCAATAGATACAAGAAGATTGAAATAATCCCTTGTATCCTATCTGATCACCATGGACTAAAGCTAGACCTGAACAACAACAGAAATAGCAAAAAGCCTACACACACATGGAAACTGAACAACTTGCTACTAAATGACAGCTGGGTCAGGGAAGAAATGAAGAAAGAAATTAAAGTCTTCCTAGAATTCAATGAAAATGAAGGCATAACATAGCCAAACTTATGGGACACAATAAAAGCAGTGCTAAGAGGGAAGTTCATAGCACTAAGTGCCTTCAAGAAGAAATTCGAGACATCTCATTCAAGCAACTTAATGGCTCACCTAAAAGCCCTAGGAAAAAAAAAAAGAAACAGACACACAAAGAGGTGTAGACGGCTGGAAATAATCAAACTCAGGGCTAAAATCAATCAATTAGAAACAAATAAAACAATTCAAAGAATCAATGAAACCAAGAGCTGGTTCTTTGAGAAAATCAACAAGACAAACAAACCTTTAGCTAAACTAACTAAAAGGCAGAGAGACACTATCCAAATCAACAAAATCAGAAATGAAAAGGGCGACATAACTACAGACACTGAGGAAATCCAAACAATCATTAGGTCTTACTTCAAAAGACTATACGCCACAAAATTTGAAAATCTAAATGAAATGGACAATTATCTTGATTGATTCCACTTACTGAATCAGGACCAGGTAAATCAATTAAATTGTCCTATATCCCCTAAGAAAATAGAAGCGGTCATTGAAAGTCTCCCATCCAAAAAAAAGCCCAAGGCGAGGTGGTTTAAGTGCAGAATTCTACCAGACCTTTAAAGAAGAGCTAACAACAATACTCTTCAAACTATACAACAAAATAGAAACAGAAGGAACACTACCAAACTCATTCTATGAAGCCACAGTCACCTTGGTACCTAAACCTCACAAAACCCAACAAAGAAAGAGAATTTCAGGCTAATCTCCCTTATGAACATTGAAGCAAAAACACTCACAAAATACTTGCAAACCAAATACAAGAACACATCAAAGATATCATCCACTATGACCAAGTAGGCTTCATCCCAGGTATGCAGGGGTGGTTCAATATATGGAAATCCATCAATGTAATCCACCATATAAACAAACTGAAAGAAAAAAACATGATAATCTTCTTAGATGCTGAAAAAGGATTTGATAAAATCCAACACCCATTCATGTTTAAAGTCTTGGAGAGATCAGGGATACAAGGCACATACCTAAACCTAGTAAAGGCAATATACAGCAAGCCTATAGCCAACATCAAACTAAACAGAGAGAAAATTAAATCAGTCCCACTGAAATCAGGGACAAGACAAGGCTGCCCATTCTCTCCATATCTCTTCAACATAGTTCTTAAAGTCCTTGCTAGATCAATAAGACAATTAAAGGAGATCAAGAGGATACAAATTGGAAAGGAAGAAGTCAAAGTATCACTATTTGCAGATGATATGATAGTATACCTGAGTGACCCCCAAAATTCTACTAGGGAACTGTTACAGCTGATAAACATCTTCAGCAGAGTGGCAGCATGCAAAATTAACTAAAAAAAAAAAAAATCAGTAGAACTCCTGTATACAAAAGACAAAAGGGCTGAGAAAGAAATTAGGGAAACAACACCCTTCACAACAGCCACAAAGGACATAAAGTACCTTGGTGTGACTCTAACCAAGCAAGTCAAAGACTTGTACGAAAAAATATTTCCAGTCTCTGAACGAAAGAAATAGAAGAAGATATCAGAAGATGGAAAGATCTCCCATGTTCATGGCTTGGCAGGATTAACATAATAAAAATGGCCATCTTACCAAACGCAATATACAAATTCAATGCAATTCCCACCAAATTACCAAAACAATTCTCAGTTTCATATGGAATAAAAAGAAACCAAGAATCACTAAAACAATCCTCTCCAATAATAGATCTCCTGGAGGTATCTCCATCCATGATCTCAAGCTGTACTATAGAGAAACAATAGTAAAAACTGCATGGTACTGGCATAGAAAGAGAATGGTGAATCAATGGAATCGGATAGAAGATCCAGAAATAAACCCACACAATTATGAACACCTGATTTTTGACAAAGATGCCAAAACCATACAAGAAGTTAAACAGCAACAAATCAGGTAATCCAATTTTTTTAAATTTTTTATTAATTACACTTTATTCATTTTGTATCCCCCCCATAAGCCCCTCCCTCCTCCCCTCCAGATCCCACCCTCCCTCCCCTTTCTGCATGTATTCCATTCCCCAAGTCCACTGATAGGGGAGGTTCTCCTCTCCTTTCTGATCTTAGTCTATCAGTTCTCATCAAAAGTGCCTGCATTGTCCTCTTCTGTGGCCTGGTAAGGCTGCTCCCCCCTCAGGGGGAGGTGATCAAAGAGCAGGCCAATCAGATTATGTCAGAGGCAGTCCCTCCTCTCATTACTATGTAACCCACTTGGACACTGAACTGCCAAGGGCTACATCTGTGCAGGGGTTCTAGGTTATCTCCATGAATAGTCCTTGGTTGGAGTATGAGTCTCTGGGAAGTTCCCTGTGTTCAAATTTTCTTGTTCTGTTGCTCTCCTTGTGGAGACCCTGTCCTCTCCAGCTCTTACTATTTCCCACTTCTTACATAAAATTCTATCCACTCTGCCCAACAGTTGGCCATCAGGCTCAGCATCTGCTTTGATAGTCTGCAGGGCAGAGGCTTTCAGAGGCCCTCTGTGGTAGGTTCCTAAGTAATCCAATTTTTAAAAATGGGGTACAGAGCTAAACAGAGAATTCACAATAGAAGATTATCAAATGGCAGAGAGACACTTAAAGAAATGCTCAGCGTTCTTAGTCATCAGGGAAATGCAAATCAAAACAACCCTGAGATTTCACCTTACACCCATCAGAATGGCTAAGATCAAAATCTCAAGTGACAACACAAGCTGGTGCGATGTAGAGAAAGAGGAATCCTACTCCATTGCTGCTGGGAATGTAAATTTGTACAACCATTTTGGAAATCAATCTGGCGCTTTCTCAGATGATTAGGAATAGTGCTACCTCAAGACCCAGCTACACCACTCCTAGGCATATATCCAAAATATGCTCAAGTATACAACAAGGACATTTGCTCAACCATGTTTGTAGCATCTTTATTTGTAATAGCCAAAATCTGGAAACAACCCAGATGTCCCTCAACACAGGAATGGCTACAAAAATTGTGATACATTTACACAATGGAATATTACTCAGCAATTAAAAACAAGGAAATCATGAAAATTTCAGGCAAATGGTTGGAACTAGAAAAGATCATCCTGAGTAAGGTATCCCAGAAGCAGAAAGACACACAGGGTATATACGCTCTCATTAGTATATATTAGACACATAATATAGGATAAACATACTAAAATCTGTACATCTAAATAAGTTAATCAAA
Source organism: Psammomys obesus (assembly GCF_907164565.1). NCBI lineage: Eukaryota > Metazoa > Chordata > Mammalia > Rodentia > Muridae > Psammomys > Psammomys obesus. The sequence goes on along the minus strand of NW_026596040.1, from coordinate 1,575,125 downwards.
AAGGAGGACTCTGGGTAAGATGCTCAATCTTCATTCAGAAAAATAAAGAGGATGGACATCAGAAGAGGGAGATAAAAGGGAACAGGACAGGAACCTACCACAGAGGGCCTCTGAAAGGCTCTACCCTGCAGGGTATCGAGTCAGATGCTGAGACTCATAGCCAAACTTTGGGCAGAGTGTAGGGAATCTTATGAAAGAAGGGGGAGTGAGAAAGACATGGAGGAGACAGGAGCTCCATAAGGAGAGCAACAGAACCAAAAAATCTGGAAATGGGTGTTTTCTGAGACTGATACTCCAACCAAGGACCATTCATGGAGATAACCTAGAACCCCTGCACAGATGTAGTCTATGGCAGTTCAGTGTACAAGTGGGTTCCCTAGTAAGGGGAACAGGGACTGTCTCTGACATGAACTGATTGGCCTGTTCTTTGATCACCTCCCCCTCAGAGGGGTGCAGCCTTACCAGGCCACAGAGAAAGACAATGCAGCCACTCCTGATGAGACCTGATAGGCTAGGATCAGATGGAAAGGGAGGAGGACCGCCACTATCAGTAGACTCAGGTAGGGGCATGGGTGGAGAAAAAGGATGGAGGGTGAGATTGGGAGGGGAAGAGAGTTGGAGCTACAGGTGGGATACAAAGTGAATAAACTGTAATTAATAAATATAAAATATAAAATAATTTAAAAAATAAAAAAAGAAGGGATGGAGAGCAGGTAATATGCACACAATTCTGTTCTTTGTCAAACTGTGTGGCCTTAGATACCACTTACAGGCAGGGACCAGTGTCCCAAATATGAAACCCAACCCTGTCACTTCCAGCCCTTTGCCCAGCCCCTGGCCTCAGCTGCTGGTTAGCAATGATTCCATGAGTCTCACACAGCATGTGTGAGGAGAAGGCCAGAGAGCTCCTGTCCCCCCTCCCCCACTCCGGACAACCATGTGCAACTCTTTTTTTTTTTTTTTTTCCAAAACAGGGTCTCCATGTAGCCCCGGATGGCTTTGAACTCAAGATCCTCCTCCTTGAGCCTCTACAGTGTTGGAAGTACAGGCCCAGTTCAGATGATTCTTTGCAAAGTTCCCACATTTCATACTTGTTAGGTCTAGGCGCACAAGCCAGTATACACATGCCAGGCCGCTGACCCAGACATTCTGGGGTTGAAGATGCATGCGCGTTAGTGTACCGGCTGGCTCTGAGCTCCCTTCCAGAGCACCAGGAACACATCCGCTATTGACTGTGGTCAGTTCAAAGCAGACTCTGAGGCAGGTCCCGGGCCGAGACCCCCAGCTCAAGTAACAGGAACAGAGCCTGAAGGTGTCCTCTGGCCATGTTACGTACTCCCAGATGGCAACAAAACCCAACAGGGTCTAAGAAATGTCGGACTGAAACTGTACAAAGTCCTCTTGGTTGTTGTTTCTGTCCTGGCTGGAGCAGAGGCCAGAGAGGCCGTCTCACTGGCTGGCAGGAGGCAGGGTCTGTATTTGAAGAGCTGCAGTCAGCCTGGCTGCCTTTCTTTAAACATGAAGTAGTGCAAAGGTATTTCGGCCCCTCCCAGAGAGGAGGCAGAAGAGCTGGTCGGTCAGGGAACATTCCTTTAGTCACCTGAAGAATCTTCCAAAGTGTCCCTCAAGTTCCTATGTCAGACCTCTTGTGTGGGAGGTGTCCCTCCCCTTCCTCAGAGGCCTGTCTCCTTCCTGCTGAGTGAGAGGAATGGCTTTTTCCTACCTGCCTAGTCTAGACAGGGTACTGGGGAAAGGCCGCCTCTGAAGGGATGCTCTTTCGGGGTGGGGAGGGGGGTGAGCTCTGTGGTGCAGCCTCTAGTTAATACACTTAGCACCCCCGTGGGTACCTCTTTCTCTCACAGGTTTGGTGTTTTGTTTTTTGTTTTTTTTTTTTACATGTAGCTTATTTGTGCATATTTTACAAACACAAATTATCCCCATAACGACTGGTTAATTTATAGAATTATGTGGGTTCAGGGTGCAGGGTCTCGGTTCCCCCACCCCCACAGCTTATGTGGAGTTCACTCCCAGTCTCTGCTGTCCCTTGTCATGAGCACTCGGCCGCTTCCCCACCTGGTGCCTTGGCTTCTCCAGTAACCAAAGACTGAACTTTGGGTCGTCTGTCCTCTCGTGAGTCTCGTGGATGCTCACTTGCTGAGAACAGGGCTGGAAAGAGCCAGAAGCAAGGAGCGAGTTTCCGGTGCTCCAAGAGTTAGTCCCTAACCTGGGGGAGCTGGCCAGTCTTCAGCTGGGAGTTGTGCTGAATGTGCCTCGTTGCCCTCGGATTGGCTGGCTTCGGATGCGTTCATGCCATCAGCAGGCAGGCTCAGAGTCCTTGCTGGCCAAACCAGCGCTTAGCATTTGCCAAGCTGAACAGGTATTCCCATAGGAAATGCATCTGGAAAATCATAATGGCATTATGTCCACCCTAGGCCTGTGTTTGTGACTCTACTCCGCCCCCTCCGTGTCCCCCTCCCACCTAACCTTTCTATAGGCCAGGGTGGTCCTGGCCCCTGGCCTCAGAGATGAGGAAGGTCCTAGAGTCTCTGGACCAGATCTAGCGTATGATTCAGAGGTGAGGACAGTCTTTGATCAGCAGACTCAGAGACTCGGATCAGCAGCTCTGGGTGGCGTAGACAAAGAGGATCATTTCGAGAGAGGTTCTTGAGGGTCTAAACCAAAACGCGCTTACCCCTGGGAACAAGCAATCTTACATAAGAATGTGTGCTGCAGGTAACTTCCCTTGAAAGTGTGACGTGACGCCGTATGTTCAAGAACATCCGGGGAAACTTCTATAGGGAAAGATGGAAAGGCTACATGAACACTCGAGGCCAGTGAATAGTGACAGTGCTGGGGGATCAGTTTCAGCTGAGTGTAGGCTTTAAAAAGGACCGGGCAGACCTCTGTACTAATACATGAGATAGCTAACATACATGGCCGGCCTGGGAACCCATCAACAGATGAGTGGATAAAGAAAAGATGGCCTACAAGTACACACACACACAACACACACAAAGACATGCAGACATACACACATACAGACATGCACAGATATATGCAGACACACACAAATGCATGTATGCATGCACAGGTGTACACACAGAGAGACAAGCAGACACCCACACACAGACACCCAAATGCAGGCATACACACATTGAGACATTCACACATACTTGCACACACACACACACACACACACACACACACACACACACATAAGCCTGTGCTTGTCCAAAGGAGAATACACACATAGAGACTTGCAAATACACACACGCACTAATACAGACACATGCAGGCACATATACAGACGTGCACACATGCACAGAGACAAACATACACACACACAAACTCTTACTCACAAAGGAGCATAAAATCATGTCACTTGGAGCAAAACGAATAGAACCAGAGCACACTTCACTAAGTGAAATGGGCCAGACAGAAAAAGACAAGAACCATGATTTCTTTCATCTGTGTGAGACTTAACAAGTCAGTGTGACCTTAAGACAGTGGTGATTTAGAAACCAGGAAGGGTGCCGAGCCTGGGAATAGAGGGCTGGCAGAGCACACTGTAAGCATGGATGAAAATATCACAACTAACCTCACTGGAATGTATAACTAATTTGTGTGACTAAAAAAGAGACTTACAGTGAAAAGCAGGAGGCAGAATAGGGTTGAGTAAAACCTAGCAGAAACACAAAGCCTTGCATTTGTTGGGTAGCGTCACCCCCAAATCCAAATGTCCAACTGTCGCCTAGGGACAGTCTTTGCAGCGGTTATCAAGTTCAAATGATGGTGTTATAATGGGTCCTAAAGAAGTAGGATTGTTCCTTGCAAAAGAGGAAAATTTAGACACAGACAGGCACACAGGGAGAAATTCAAGGTGATGTTTTTACAAGCCAAGGGCCACCACCAAAGTCTGACAGCAAAACACCAGAAGCCGATGCAGGCACTGGAATGGAGCCTCCCTCACGGCCTGTAACCCCAAAGCTCAGCCTCCAGAGACAGGGGACAGTAAATTTCCATTGTTCAAGCCACTTTGTTATACTAAACCTAGAAAATTAACTTCCCTTCTCTTTCTTTCTCGAGCGTATTCACAAGCTCTCTCTGTCTCTCTCTTACTCTCTCTCGGGAAATGAAGTGGGAAAGGGGCTTCTCACTGTGCGCTCTTGTTTATATCCGAAGTTTTATTCCCTGTGAGTGTACTGGCTTCCTATCCCTCACGCTCCCGAGTCAGGTAATCAGCTGTCTGAGAGTACAAACGGGGCCATCTTAAGACGGCAGGCCTCAACCTGGAAACAGTCCTAACCCCTTCAATGACTTCGATGTAGGACTGGCTGTTCATTCCATGGGCCAAGACTGAGGCTAAGTTGGGAGGGCTCATTGCTGGCAAGCTCGGGTCTACACTGGCTGCGTCAGCCAACCAGGAAGTCTGCAGGTGCAGGAGGCTCTGCAAGCTTATTCCATCCAGGTACTGGCCCGAGGTGTGAATTTGGGGCTGGTGTGGGGGTGGAGGGTCGCGGATGACTACCGTTCGTTTTCGTGTAGAAGCCCCACCATTTTTGAGCTCGGCTCCCGTCTGAGTCAGGCAGGTGACTTGACTCACACATATCCTAGGGTGACTCATTGCGTGCGAAGAAGCCCTTTTTCCTTTCTGGAGTAAACGGGCAGATGGATAGCCACCGCGTGAGTCACAGGGCCTGGGGCCCAAAGAGCTGTGCAGATGGAGAAAAAAATGAGATCCCGTGCAGGAGGTGCCTACCTCACCAGAACGAGGGACCCCCTGCGTGCGCCGCACCTGGCAGACGCTAGGATTCCCAGGGCCACTGAAACCCCTGCAGCAAAGCATGGTCGTGGCTGCCACCAGGACTTTGGCCGCCTTTCAAAGCAGAAATGATCAGAAACTTGGAACTTAACTCCGTGTGGAAGAAATTAGAACGAAGGCGACCGAGGTCCAGGGTCAGTCTAACACTGGCTCTAACTATCATGCAGAGAGGACCAGGCATGGGAATGGCCACCTCTGGGCCATCAGCAGTTTAAGCTCCTGAGGGTGCGGTTCAGCGGCCCCTCTCTCCGAAGAGCTTCTGAAGCCACAGGCGGTTCGCCCCACCCCCACCCCACCCCGCTTCCCCCGGACCCGCAAATTCAAGAACACATTGTTTTTCCTCTATGGCCAAAGAGATAACCCTCAGAGACCTGCTGAGAATATGAGCAATCAGGAAGACACCTAAAAAAGAGACCCCAAGCGCAGCTGGAGAAGGAGGCCTTGGCTTTGCCTGCTGCAGAAGCAACCTTCTAGTCCTTAGGCCATGTCAACTGTGCTGCCCCAGAGGTGCTTGGCACACAAGCCGCCTGGCCATCCTTTCCTGAATACACGCTCTGTTCTTTCCCGGGGTACAGGAGTCCACGGGGGCTAATCCTTGGTCTTGGAAAGCTGTGTATAAGCATCTAGTGTAAATACGCAAACAATAATCTCAATACTAACAGCCAGCTGTAATACACGACAGGACGAAAATCTGGGCTGAGAGGGCGAAGGAAGGAGGGAGGCTTCCCTAAAATGGTGACCTCGGTTTCATTTGAAGGTAAGTACGACTCTTCCAGGTTAAAGGGGGAAGAAAAAAAAAGTGCACCAAGGAAAACCCTTACTCAAAAGCTAGTAAGAAATGAATAAGAAGCATTTGGGGGCCCAGTGAGAAGTCTGGGGTGCTGGAGAGATGGGTGTTCAGGGCAAGAGGAAGCCAGGGAGGCGGCCGAGTGAGCATGGCTCTGCTACAAGGGAGCCAACGTATGTTTCAGCACAGTGGGAGGCAGCTCTGTTCCTAACGTAGAGGAAGACTCAACAGGCGTGAACTGGAGCTGGGGAGACTAGTCTGGAGTGGCTGGGAGTCCAGGCGTGGATGCCAAGGCCCCAACGGTCAACCTGTGAGGTCTGAAGAGGAGGGGGAAGACCGGCATCGCTGCAGAGTCTCTGTGGACAGGACCTGCTAACTGAAGGGGCAGAGCCTGTGGAGGTGGCAGGTCCCGGGGTTTCGGGGTGGCTGGCAAAGAAGATGGGGGCGGGGGGGTTGGCTATCTACGGCCGTGGATGTGTTGTTTTGGTGAAGACATGACCATGGGTGATCTAACTAGCGATGTCCAGCAGGCTGGCAGAGATATGGGTGCGGAACTCGAGAGGGAGAACTTGGAGGGCATATTTTTCCTCTGACACATTTTTGTTCAGCTTCCATTCCTGAGGTTTGGCTCAGGCCACTGTGGACTGGTGGGGGGAAGTGCTGCTCTGAGATCCTGGGTGTGTTTACACAGCCACAGCAGTAAAGCCTCCGCCTTCCCAGCTCTCGTGTAGGGAGCAGAGTCTGTGGTAGACTCGAGGGTCTCTGGCAAGATGTCAGACTGAGGACACAGCTCAGGGATGGCACGGAAGGTGCCTCCAGCTGCTTGTCCCGCAGGCGGGCTTCCCAGTCGACACGTCTTGTCTTCCTTCAGCGTGCAGAAGCGGCAGCGTTCCCAGGGCTCGGCTGGCCAGTGGGAACCTAAGGTGGGAGGGACACGGAGGGGCCAGCTTTGTTTCCTGGGACCCAGCGGGACAGAGTGCCAGGAGAAGGGTCAACACTCAGAGGAATCAATGATGCGTGTCGTGAGATGGTAGGCTGGCCAAGACAGGAAAAGGAGGGTGCCAGGAGGGTCACCCAATAGCCTAGTGGAACTGTGATTCGGGGTCATCTCAGGATAGCATCACCGTGCGGACGCTCGAGGATTTACGGCCATGTCACTTGCAGGGTCTTGTCAGCTGCACCATCTGTGTGAGTTGAATCCCTGTGACAGTTCTTACCCCCATTTTGTAGACGAGGAAAGTAGAGAGCAGAGCGGTGAAATGGCTCTCCCGAAATCATCTCTCCGGTCAGTAGTGATTTGGGAATTTGGAAGCAGGCTGGCTGATTCCAGAGCCTGTCTTCTTAGCCACAAAGTGACAGGTTCCACCACAAGGCACACAGCACGTGGCCGATGTACTCACAGGGGCACTTTGTGCTACTAAAAGCACTCTCTCAGGCATGTGTCCTCAGATCAACAGACACAGGGCCCATCCCTTAGCCTCAAATGGCTTTTTACAGTCTTCTCTGGGCTGGAAGCTAGACGCAGTATCTGGTGCACGGCAGCAATCCCAGGTACAGGAGGAGACAAAAGAGCATCAAAGAGCTGAACGCCCTCCATAGGGCCACACAGCCCACCCAGGACCATATTCCCAGAACCACAGAGAGGATCTAGGCAGGATGAAGGACGGTGGCTGGTTCAGACTTACACTTGGTGCTAGAAAACCTAACAGTTAAAAGCGTCTTCTAGTGAGCCCCCGTGCTGACTTAGTGTTCATTTTCTTTTGGGCCTCTAAACTCTTCAGAATAGCATGTGTCTATATTCGGCATTAATGGATAGGATAAAACATGCCATTAGTTATTTGGTACGTGCTACATTCTTCTCTAAGCATAACCTTAGGCTTCCAAAAGGTAGAGATAAACCTGAATAATTCCTAGATACTTTTTACCTAGATATGTCCAGTGTTGCTAACTGATTACATCTGCTTCGTGCAGCACATGTCTTTAATTTTTAAAAGATTTCTTTTTAATTATTTTTGGGTCTGTGGGGGGAGGTGGGTCTGTGCGCATGAGCGCAGATGTACCTGAGGTCAGAGGCATGGGATCCCCCGGAGTTGGAGTCACAGGCCATTGTGAGCTGCTGGACAGGGTGCTGAGAATCAAGGTGGAGTCTTCCAGAAGAGTAATACAGGCTCTTCACTGCTGATCCACCTCTTTCAACTTCATTTCAGTTCCATCTCTCTTAATTTAATTCAGTTCCATTTAATTTTTTTGTGTTTGTCACTTAAGAAGTTGCAGATGGATGCCTTTTACCCTTAGTTACCTGTTCCGTGTCAGTCTACCTGAACATTTTGCCCTCTCAATGTGCAATGTGATTTATCTCCATCATAGGATGAACATGAATGCAATGTAGTTACCCAGTCCATCATCCTTCCTCAGATTTCCCCAGTTGTCTCTATGACATCCTTTCTTGCCATGGAAATCAGGTGTATGTATTGCATCTGTTTTCATATCCTGAGGCATTGGAATCCTGAAATCTGAAAGTTTGGAAGTGAAAAACTCAATTTGTTAACTCATTTGTCTTCTTTGGGTGCAGTTCAGATTATACATTTTTGGAAGTTTTGTTTTGTTTTGTTTTTCTGTCTCATTCTTTTGTTGTTGTTGTTGTTGTTGTTTGGATGTTTTTCTTTTAATTTTTGTTTGTTTGTATTATTGTTTCTTTGTTTTTTGTTTTTGTTTTAGACATGGTTTCTCTGTGTAATCTTGGCTGTCCTGGACTTGCTCTGTAGACCAGGCAGGCCTTGAACTCACAGAGATCTACCTTCTTCTGCCTCCCAGAGTGCTAGGATCACAGGCATGCACCACCACACCCAGCTGGAAGTTTTTTGTTGCTGTTGTTTCAAGTCTGTCCATCAATGTCTCCTGGGAGGGTATAGTGTTGGTTTGCCCCACTAAACGGCAGTCTTAGGTCCAATGAGCTGGCTCAGCAGGTAAAGGCATTTGCTATCAAGCATGGCAACCTGAGTTGGAACCCTGCAACTCACATGGTGGAAGGAGAGAACTGACACAGAAAAGGTGTCCTCTGATATTTCCTCGCACACACACAGAGAAAACCATAAATTTAAAAGTTAGCCTTAACCTTTGTGTGCAGCTCCAGGACATACTCCTAGGTTTTTGGAGGACTGAGGCAGGAGGACATCCTGAAGCCAGGAGGACAGGTCAGCCTGGAGATCACAATCCACACAATAAAAAGTCAGTGTCTGCCAGGTTCCATGACGAAGTTAACTACTTTCTCCTTTGGGATGGAGAGGTGTCCTGTGAAGAGATGCTTTGAGATTATGCAGATATCTGGTGTGAATCGTCCATTGATGAGCCTTGACTCACTCAATCATTACTAGTGCTGTGGGTGGGAACAGTGCCATCCCATCATTCCTTTATGCACACAGCTGGTTTCTCGGATGAGAAAGAACTCCCTTGCATACCTTCTTTTTTAAGACTCAGAAAGTTTTATTCAGTTAGCTACCATTTTCTACTATGATTGGTGATCAATAGTTCTGAATACTTGCCAGGTGCCTTAGGTAAATCATTCCCTTTAATTCTTGAGACAATTCTGCTTTCAGAATCATGATGTCCTAGGGTTTCCACTGCTGCAACAAAACACCACAACCAAAAAGAGAACTGGGGAGATAAGGGTTTATTCGGCCTACACTTTCAGATCATAATCCATCACTGGAGGAAGTCAGGACAGGAATTCAAGCATGGCTGGAACTTGGAGGCCATGAAAGAGTGCTGCTTTCTGGCTTGCTTCCCCATGGCTTGCTCAGCCTGCTTTCTTATAGAACCCAGGACCACCAGTCCAAGGATGGCACCACTCATGGCCTGGGCCCTCCTCCATTGATCAGTAATTGAGAAAATATCTTACAGCTGCATCTCATGGAGGCATTTCCTCAACTGAGGCTCCTGCCTCTTTGGTGACTCTAGCTTGTGTCAAGTTGACACAAAACCAGCCAGTATACATGACTATTCTGCCTTGCAGACAAAAGCAGAGAAAGTCAAGGTTAATGTTTACAAAATTTAACTGGCAGTCTCCAAACATTTTTATGTCACAAGCTTGAGGATTTGCGTGCTTGCAAACACGTGTGGGTACAGGTATGTGGTTGTTCCTAAGCACACTGATGTCTGAACTTGAGGGGCTCACTAAAATCCCACATTATTTTCCATCTGACCACACAGCCCTTCCTTTTGCCGATGCGGTATGTGATCACCTGGGCTTTCCTGCTGCTTAGGTGAGTCCACTCTGGACAGGTGGTTACAGCACCAGTGACTTTCTTATTAACAGCCCGTGTTCGAGATGGTTTCAGCTTTGAGCAAAAGCTGCCTGGACTCTAATCAGCTGCAAAGTGAGAGAGCCGTGGCCACGTAGATCATGCCGGAGCACGTGTGTGCGTTAGCCACTTTATGGCAGCTGAGTTACTGGAAAGTTAATTTCTTTCAGGGAGTAAATTCATTTCATCATACAGAGGAAACCCTGGGGAGGCCTTTCAGCACGTGGTCACCCACTGATTTATCATCCAGGTAAGTGTGGATTTTTCCATCCTTACTCCTGTGTTAATTGCTGGAAAGAAACTTCTCACTCAGACATCTGCAAGGCAGGAAACTTCCCAATAATATTGTCAAACAAATTAGAAGGTCTCGATATTAAATCAAGAGGATGTGTTAACACGGCAATCATGTCTGGCTCTCTCCCCTCTCCCCTGCCTCCAAGTGACCTTGGAATTACTTTTGAGGACTCTCATAATCACCTCAGATGCCTGCTGAAAACAGAATCTGTGATCCCATTCTCCACACATGCAATCTAAGGCGTTTGGTTTTAAGGAGTCCCCAGAACACTAAGGCTTCCTACAGTGGCAGGGCGTTCTGGGGCCTCCACCAAGCCTGGTTCCCACGGACACTCAACCATGCTGGTTTTTCCACCTCATCCTTCTGCCTCTTCTCTATTTTCTGGCTTCCTGCCCACAGCAGACACCAAGGGAAAGAATGGTGCCCTCCCGCCCCGAAGAAGCCCTGAATGGTCACTGAGAGTTGCACTGGCCTTAGGGAAGTTTCCATCTGGCTGGGTGTCCCGATGACTCCCTGCTGGGGAAAGGGAAGCCATTTGCACCGAAGTTCCTTGTAGCTCTAACAAAGTTCTAAGAAGCTTCCTTGGGAGAAGGGGAATAAACCCCTTATTTTAGGTCCTGTTAAGTCTGATGCAAATAAACACAAGCCAGCTGTTGATTCCAAGGGCAGAGTGCTGCCTTGCTGCCTTGCTGCCTTGCTGCCTTGCTGCCTTGCTGCCTTGCTGGGAAAGAGGTGTTTTTTTTTGTTTGTTTGTTTTGTTTTTTTTTATCTCCACAGCAAGTCAGCTGTGACCTTTGCACTGCTCCATATGAGGAATTTGTAGCTTCTTTCTAGTTCTATGAGTTGCCTCCATCCCTCCATCCCCCTCATCCCTCCCTGCTCTTAGATTAAGACCACCTAGACTACAAACCAAGTTCAAGTGTCACCTATCTGGTCAGCACCTGGGCAGACTATGCAATCTATGCTTGTAGCTCCTGGGGAGCTCTGATCTGTAGTGTTTGGTGTACATTAACTGTGTAAAAATGAAGTATCCCACTAACACTGATTCCAAGCTCCCAGCAGTTCAGCAAGAAACTCCAAGACTCCTGCACTTTTACCAGCTGGCTTTAGAGAACCATGATGAGCTGGCTCCTGTGGGCTCCAAGAAAACCTTTCAGAAGCTTTGCCTGGGGCCTGAGCAGGGATGGGCAGAGCTGACGGCTGTTAGGATGGATGGCCAACTAAGCTTCTATGGAACAGCATTTCCTGTCTCTCCTCTCCAGAAATACCTTTCTCCCCAGGTTCCTGGAACCATGAATATGTCAGTGGGCTTGAAATTCTCCAGGGTGCTGAAATGCTCAGGTTTGCTTTTCTTAGAAAGCCATTCCAGGTATCACCAAAGGAAAGATCTCAAGACTTGTAGAGAGAGAAGAAAGCATTGGCTCCTGCTAGTCTTCCACCGTCGTGCTCATGTGTGTGTGTGCATGTGTGTGCACGCATGCGCATGTGTTGGAAAAGCAATCTATAATGTTACCAATAAAAAGAAAATGGTTGGTTGTGGGAATTAAGGGTTCAGTTTGTGTGCATTTCTAAGCCTATCCTCCCAGTGGAAAGGAAAATTCTTAGAAAATTCTCTGCTCACTCATGTGGATGTCCCACCCTGGATGTTTATAGTCAGCCAGAAACAAAACAAAACAAAGCAAAGCAAAGCAAAAAAAAAACCCAAGAGGCTTCACAACCCTGGGGTGCCACATGGCCTTGGGCGAATCATCCAGCTGGAAGAAGCTCTGGTGCCAGTTGAGACCCATCCATGTTCTAGCGACCACTCTTCTGTTCTTAAGAAACAGGCACCACTCAAATTCACCCAATATGTGAACATAGTAATTTTCTGTTCACAGCAATCATTTAGCTAGATCCTAAGCTCCATGCACAACTGCTCCTTCTAGGGAATTGCAAGGTGGGCCGGGACTTTTTTCTCTTCCCATGGTTCTGTGTGTTGTCTTTGCAAAGCCCCCTGCTTGGCACACCAGGCTCCTTGTTTCTTCAGGTGTGTATCTTGCTTGACATGACCATCAGCCCTGGGTCCATTCCAGGAGCCCTCCGTCTTCTGTCCCCATTTCAAAGGGCAGCTTCCCTTTCTCAGGAGCCAAAGTTGGATTGGTCTGTGGCCTGTGTTTAGGCTACACCATGCATTTTTCAGAACACTAGCATTTTTGACCTTCAGCACAGATGTCTGTTCACATCTAGACCATTTGACCGTGGCCAAGGAATCAAGTAGAGATGCAATCAAAGAGCAATTCTAGGTGCCTCCTACCACTGATTGGGCACAGTCATGGCTATGGATAATGCAATGAGGATCTAGATATTCCTGAATCAGGGAGAACTCCACACTGCAATTCTGAAGTCTGAGGACAAGGAACTTCATGCAACACATTAGTGCCACTTCATTGAATCAGCACAGCCTCAGAAGGTAAGGATTTTTATATTCATTTTAAAGATAAGGAAGCTGATACTCAAAGAAGTTACAGGCATGCCTGTAGGTTCCAAAGGTGGGAAGCAGCCCCCTCCATGCCAGCAAGGCCAGCCTCCTGTCCTCATCACTGGGGAGCTATGGAGATCGCCACAGAATTTTATCTAAAGATTTGGTTGCAAGTGAAAGAACCCATGGCAAAGCATGCTGGATGAATCGACAACTACTTGCTGACGTACTGGAAAGGCTGGGGAGCATCTGGCCCAGGGATGAGGAATGTTGCTTTTGCTTCTTGGAGCACCGTGCACAGCCAGTGTTCAGGCAGGCTCCCCATCAAAGGGCCAAGATGACTGCCAAGTGTCCTGATGAGTCAAACGAGTCAGACAAAGTCTCTTATTACTACTGATCTTAGACACCCCCCAACCAATTCTCCTCATGCTTCGTTAGCCCCATGCCCGTTCCTAAATCAGCCAGGAAGCTTTGACCAGATAGGTCTTATGATCTCAAAGGCCTGACCAGCCACATGACAATTGATCTTGGAGCGAGGGTTGATCCTGTGAAGATATTCTTGGTTGTCGACTTGACTACATCTGGAATAAATTATCATCCAAAAATGGACGCCACACCAAGAAGGGATTTTTTTTTTTTTCTCTTAATTTGAAGTAGGAAGAATCGCTTCTAACACAGATCTGGGAAGACACACGCCTTTAATCTGGGCCATACTTTCTGCTGGCAGCTTGTATAAGGATATGGAAGAAGGAGGCTTTTGCTCTCTGCATTGCCTTCCTAGTAAATCCATTCCTTTGCTGGCATTAAAGCCTACCTCTTTGGGATTCCAGCATCTTCAGGAGGCCAGCTGAGACATCCAGCCACATGGATTGAGCAACCACTGGATTCTTGGACTTTCCATTCATAGAAGGCCACTGTTAGCTTCATTCTAATAAATCCCTATATAGTATTAAAGATATTATATAATTATAATAATATATGTATTTTATAAATTATATTATCTATATATTATTATAATATAATTATAAAATACAATATAATTATATTATATATATATATATATATAGAGAGAGAGAGAGATTCATTCTGTAAGTTCTGTTACTCTAAAGAACCCTGACTAATAAAGATGTCAATCCATGATTCTCACAACCCCAAGGAAGGAGGGAGCCTTTTCCAAAGGGAGACAGTTGCTTCAGGCAGGAAAAAGGTTAGTGAAACCGAACAGACAGGCCATCCAGCTGATGATCCCTTGGAGTGAAAGACACGAAGGGCCCTCAAGCCTAGTGTAACCCCAGGAATACAAGCGGCAGATAGCACCTAGCACTGGACGTGGATATCACAGATGCCAAGTACCAGCTAAGCAAAGGAAGGAGTGAACACTGGGCCATGTCCTGTGGAGTGATAGGGAGTAGATGACTCTGGGGCAATCTTTCAAAAAAAGCTGGGGCCACTTTGGAAAGAACCCCTGAATGCTACAGCAAAGAGCTAGGATTTCTCCTTTCTCCTCCTCCTTCCTTCTGACAGGAGCTTCTGAAGTTTTAACTTCTTTCCTTCTCTTCCTTCTTGTCACCTCCTTTCAATTTTCCTTCCCTTTCCTTTCCTCTCTCCCATTTTTCTCTTCCTCCCTCCTTCACTTATGGAGCTTTTGAGCTTTTGCTGCTCTCTCTCTCTCTCTGTCACACACACACACACACACACACACACACACTTACTGAGTATATTGTTAAGCAGGCTCCTGGGTGGACCAGGAGTGCCTTCCTAGCTTGTGGGCCTTCCTGTCAAGGCTGGAGTTTTTATTTTTACCTGGCAGTCTTGATACTATGAGCACATCACAGACACAGCTCCACAGCAGGGCCTCCAAGGGAGGCAAAGGAGATACACCCACCCTCTGGAGGCCCAGCTACGCTACCCCACCCACAGAAAGGTGAAAGTCTGCACTGGGTGTCTGGAGTTTCTCAGACCTGTGTTCATGGGACTGCTGAGCAGGTCTGGGCGCGGCCTCAGGGTGTGCTTGGTTCTGGGCTGAGAGCTCTAAGGTTCCCAATTCCATCTCACAGTTAGACACGATTTACTGCTGTTCCTGCTTAGAGCTGTCCTGGGGATCCTCTGTGAGAACTCTGGGGTGAAGCCCGATATATCACTGCTGGGCCGATCAGCCAGTGACAGGGTGAATCAGGTGGGACTCCAACAGACATTATTCCTCCTTGTCCTTAGAAGATCTAGTCAAGGTTTCTCCTGGCTCAGAAAGGAGATCAAGTGTCTGTACTGTAAAAATGAGTTTGCATGCTGTACAAAGACGGGAATTAGGCGTGTGTGTGTGTGTGTGTGTGTGTGTGTGTGTGTGTGTGTGTGTGTGTCTGTGTGCCAATTCCAGAATTGCACAATCCAGGCCAGTGTTTGTCCACTTCATATCACAACAGGTACAGCCTTCTGTTTGCTCTCAGAGGCAACTTTTGTAACAGACACGCTCCCCAGTTTGAACAAGTAGTTCACATAAGGGAAAGGGACTCATACTGGGCCTGCAGATACCCACATGTGACAGGAAGAACTGACAGGGAGAAGCCACCTGAGGGTGGGTTATGGCCCTCACTACCCTCCACAGGTTTTATGCTGTCCTGCGCCAGGCTTTCTGTACCTTGTTCCAGGTCAAAGCTGTGGCACTGTAGACCCTGTGTATATCCCTGAGGCAGTCAAACACTTGGTCTGACACAAGGCCGGGTCACACGGTCACCACCGGGTGCAGGGTTGGTGCCAAGCCACACAAACCCTTGGAACCAGAGGGTAAGGGGCATGTGGCTTGCAGAAGCAAAAGTGATACCCTCTTACCAATAGAAAGGGTGCTGGCTGTCGGGCAGATAAGGACAGCAGCTATTCTCTCTGGGCTGGGGGAAGGGAGGGCTCGGGGTGTGGAGCCTCTGCCTCCCCCCCCCCCAGTGTGACAGTTGTGGGTGTTGTGAGTGTGAGCTCTGGGGTTAGCTGGGGTTAGCTCTGCCTTGTTACTTATTAACCGTGACTTTGAACAAATTGCCTAATCTGGTATTTGACTTCCTCACGGGCACAATGGAATAACAGCGGGTACCTATTTCACGGGGTTGATTTGAGAATTAAAAAAAAAAAATGGACGCAGGGAAGAGTCGGCATGAGGCCTAGCAAGTGCCAGTAGGCTGTGTGACCTGGAACTGCTCTGTCCTCTTCCGTCCTCTTGAACACCTGAGGTTGGCCCCACACCTCAGGCCCCTGAGTTTTTCACTCTAGGAGAGCAGTACAAATAGGGAACTCTCTGTGCCCCAGACCTCAGCTCTCCCCCCTGTGGGTTCCCTCTCCTCCTAGCAGTTCTGACTTTTAGGCTCAAGAAGGAATTTAAACCCCACAAAAATGATCTCTTATGGAACACAATGTGATGGGGCTAGAGACACTTTTTGTGTCTCCCACGAGAAGACACAAACCTATGGAGGTTCCTTAGCCTGAAGCTCTGTCCTTAGTAGCTGGGTCGGGGGGTAGGGGTCAGAGTAAACTGAAAAAAAAAAAATTCTCACATGCCATATGTTCCAGTCAGGCAAACAATTGGCTCCTGCAGGGGCTGCCTCCACAGTCAGGCTCGGAGGTGGTGGGCCTGCCAAAGCTTGCAGCTGGAGTCCAGGAGCTGACCTGAAAACCAAGAGTATGTACAGAAACCTTAACAACTGGGAGCAGCTAGCCAAGACGAGTGGACGAGAGGCTCAAAGACACACCCAGCTCTCATCCTGTCTGCAGAACACAGCTGAGCACCCCCAGAGGCGGTGCTCTCTGAGAGGCTCTTGCCATCCCATACAGGGATGGAGGAGACAGAAACAGGCTCCGGGTGAGAGACCCAAAGCAAAAACAGGGAAGGATAGCCCTTTGCCAAACCTAGAAACAGTGCTGTGAGGGACACGAGTCCTTCCCATGTGCTGAGCCACAATCGTGTATGAAGAAGGGATTGTTAAACAGGATTTCAGAGGACACTCGGGCTGCAGAACTAGAGAAGCTTCTGCTGGAATTGTAGGTTCATTTTAGCTTGTGTGAGCTCCATGGACAGCTTTATCACAGAGTAGATGGGACAATAATACTGCTTCATATGTCTTGATGATTTAGGGAGGGGATATAGTGATGTCCTAAATATGACCAGTGAGAATGAACTTTGTCACCTGAGCATAAAACCGAAACCCAAAAGCTAAGATGGGAGCAGCTGAGGGTGAACCATCTGCAACCCCCAGAAAGCCCTGTGTCCCCATGGTCCGGTTACACTGGGGTCACCCAACTCCATGACCCTACACTTTCATGCTTTGGTCCTCACCGCCTTTCTACGTGGGAGGACTTGGGACCTGCTCCTTGTACCTAAGTGGCCCATGGGTTCTTATTTCTATTTCTTGTGGCAAGGATCTGTGCTCATCAGTGAAGCCTGGGTGTAAGTCCCATGAGCCCAGAGGTGTGCTCCTTCCCTGGCATTAGCAGCTCCCGGCATGTGCGTTGGTCAAGAGGAAACTACTGAGCGGAAGCACGAAACTTGAGAGTTCCGCAGAAGGACAGGAACCAGTTAACTCTTCACTGTAGGAAAGCCGGAGAGGAAATGGACTGGAGCTACACCATGGGAAACTTCAGTCAGACACAAAGAATTCCCTTAGTGAGAGTGATAGATGCCAGACCAGATCCCATGGGATGGTGTGGAATTTCCTTGATGAGTCCTTAGGAAGGAGTGCTTTTAACGTTTAGGGTGACTCTGTGACTTGTTGAATAGGCCTCCAGCTTAGCATGAGTCACCAGAAACTCGGATGATGGTAGAGGGGCTTTCGGGTCTTGGTCATTGCATTATCAAGATGGTTTGTTGAGTGCTCACTCAGAGCACCAGCAGGAAGGCTGTGCTCCTGAGTGGAGAGTGGAAAGTCTTCCTCCCACAGACTTCGCTCCGAGCCTGGGAGAAAATGGGGCATTTTGTCAAGGATCGCTTACACTGTATTCAAGTCAATGAGCGCAGAAGGGAAATCTGGCCGCAGTGCCAGAACACCCATTTGGACTTTAGGGTAAGCATGTAAGTTGGTGGGTCCAGAACTAACCCCATGAATTCAGATCTTCACTGGATTGATTGCTGGATTGGCTCAGGAAGGCCTATGATAGCCAGCTGGGCCTCACTAGCAGAGACTGTGGCCAGGCTCCTGGGGTCAGTTACATAAAAGACGGGATAGCTACACAGTGTGACAGCCAACTGCTGTGGGATATGTTTTTGACCATTTCAGTGGGAAACTGTCATGATTCTGGTCCCCAAATGTCGGATGTTGGCTGAGCATCCCAGCACAGTTCTCTGGTACCTCGATATGTGCACCCCTTCCTCTAGGACAGCTCTCCTGGGCCTGGAGCCTCACCCACCTGAGCAGTTACTGCCTTGCTTAGAGCTTCTCTTGGCTGCCGGGCAGGCCAGTGTCAGCCAACAATGGCTAGCCCAGGAGAGTTAATTAGCTGCAGCTTAACTTAGTGCTATTAAAAGCAGTGAGAGCGATGTGCTGTCTGAGGGAAGTCCGAGGAAGACCTGAGGAAAGAAGAAAGACAGAGCATAATTCTCAAGAGCTGGCACTTACTTAGGGCCTGAGAAAATATGTCTTCACACCCACTAATGGTCACTTAATTTCAGTGTCAATCAAGTCCGTTTCTACCCACAGTGCTCTTGCAACCAATCAACTGACCAACCAACCGAGTTGTCGGAACTAACATGAGCACGATGTCAGCAATGCGATGGACACCCCATTCGAGTTCTGTTCCACG
Source organism: Psammomys obesus (assembly GCF_907164565.1). Classification (NCBI taxonomy): domain Eukaryota; kingdom Metazoa; phylum Chordata; class Mammalia; order Rodentia; family Muridae; genus Psammomys; species Psammomys obesus. The sequence goes on along the minus strand of NW_026596040.1, from coordinate 1,556,687 downwards.
TGGCTGACACAAGCAAACCAAAAATCAAAACCTTTCACATTTCGAAGACACAAAAAAGTCGGAGTTACTAGGAAGCCTGTTGGAAATTACAAGGCCAGATAAAACAGGGACACAACATATCTCATTCCCTTGACAATAGTATCAGACTCGTGTTTGGGCTGGTTGGTTCTTGTCAGCTTGATCCGAAGGAGAGTCACCTGAAAGGAGGGACGCTTGGTGGAGGCACTGCCATCCTCACGTTGGCCTGTGGGCCTGTCTCTGGGCCATTTTCTTAATCTCTAATGAATGCAGGAGGGTCTGTCCCCCTGTGGGTGGTGTCATCCCTAGACAGCTAGGCCTGAGCTATAGAAGCAGCTAAGAAAGCTGAAGAAAGCGAGCTAGTAAGCAGCCTTCCTCCAAGGGCTCTGCCTCTGCACCTGTGTGACTGAGTTCCTGCCTTGGCTTCTCTCGATGACACTGTGATGGGGGCATGTGCACCAGGTAAATCCATTTCTCCCCAGGTTGCTGTTTAACTCAGAAAAACCTCACCTCAGAACCAAACGTGTCCCACGGGCAGCTTCAAGGGCTGAGTGTTCTAGAGGTCCTGGGAGGACCACAGGTGTGGGACATTTGCACTGTTCTCAGGGTTCAGCTGAGGCCACCCTCGGCAAAGAAGGATAACAGACTGCCCACATGTGACCTACAATGGCTTCCTCCTTAAATCCAGGCTCCAGGGGAGCATCCCTGTTTCTTCCTTCTCCTCACTCCGGGGTAAGGTCAGAAGCCTAACTGTGGCCCCCAGATCCCAGGCTATAGCTCAGGACATTCCAGGAAGGCCCGAGAAGCACCTGGTGGTACCGTTAGCCTGCTGGTGCTCTGCATGGCATTCTAGAAAAGGGTTAACTGATTAGAAAACTGAGTTTTGGAAGACTCGAGCCCATTATGCATTCCAGGAGATAAAATCATTTAGTGCTATGTGGGATGTGACTATTGGAGGTTTAACTGTGTGACAGGCCTGAGTAGTGGATTCAAGTGTACCAGCATTTGATCTCTTAGTAAGTGGAACAGGGACCACTCCGAGCTCATAAGAAAACATCCCTGTTGTTGATATTCCTAATTGTAAGAGCCTAGACCTATGAGCGTTGATCAGTGTATAAATGCACATTAGAAGAAATTAAAACATGCTGAGTAAAAACTAACGAGAAATTCAAGAGACAAACACACCATCAAATGGAAAAGTCATTTAATTCAAAAGTCATACTTCCACTCACTTTATAGGGACGGCCACATACACAAACATAAAAAGCCACGGTTCAGAGGTGCCTGACAGAAATCATATTTTCTTTATAGATACTCACAGTGGCACAGAGACACATGTTTTAAAAGCCTGAACATGGCAAAACTGTTTTTTTTTTCTACTAACAGGAAAAGTATTCTATCATAGCTGCAGGTTAAATTTTAATTACAAAATTTGTTTCTATGCACCAGTCAATATTCAATACTGACATTTACAACAGTGCGTTATTTATGATTTTTTTTCAAAAGAAAACATTAAAGTGCCTTTATAATTACTTTACTGATATTATATCACACAGCACTTTAGAGTATACTCAACGGTAGCCTAAAAGATGAATTAAACATGCAAATAGTTTCTTTCCCAAAATATAGACTAAGTGTCTTTTTGAGTGCTTTTGAACACTAGCCAAGCATTAGCTACTAAGAATTTATGGGTTTGAGTTTTTAACATGACTTTTAATAAGTCACCAAAGAACACAGCTGTGGATAACTATGTGATATATATGAACACAGGTTTTAGATGGCACTTCATTTATATCTCTGATCTTTTGCTAGGAAACCAAGAGCCTCTAGGCTCCTCTGAAACTCTCCCTCCAAATTTTCAAGGCTGTAAAAGCTTTGGAAGTGCCAGCTCATGTGTGTCTCTATACAAGAGGCTGTATCTTTACACATGTATGCGCTACACATGACCACATACACACAAACACATGCACACCAACTTTTAGAATCACCAGATGTATGTCATCACAGACAACAAGCTGATGCCAGCATCTTGAACCTTGCGCAAGAATGCCGGCTGTTGGTGAAGCCTGTGGGAATGGCGGGTGTGGGATTTAGCATGCCTCAGCCAGGCTGAAGCTGCTCCAGGTCAGTTAGACACCGAGCTACCAATACTCTGGTCCCTGCTGACTATACTAGTGTGGATTTTGACACATGATATTCTTGGCTCTCCTTCCTTCCATGGATTAGGACTATGCTGTTTTTGCTCTCCACAACATTCCACTGTGAAGGTATCTTCATTTTATAATGGCCTATAGACTTGTGAACAATTATTAATTGTGAGATTTTTCTTGTGATAGCTTTTCCTCCCCCGCTTAAAGACTGGGAGAAGTATGGTTCACTCCTTCCTTCCTGACCCTGTCTATGCTTTCCTCCCATGAACACAGGGCTGCCTCGGAGCGACATGTGGAATCTCTGTCTGCTTTGGGAAGCTCTTTACGTTAGGCAAGTACTGTGGGTGGCAAAAGGAACAAAGCTAATCATTCCTGTTGGAGTCTCGTCTCAGGCATGTTGGAGGAATGTGCAGGGTTCACTGCTCTCTGCTCTTGCCGTTTTGATGCTATGTTCAAGGACAACCACTAGATCAAGCACAGCTACAGAAATATTTGAGCACAAAAGACATTTTTCAAATACCGCCATGGGGTGTGAGGGGCACCGGGGTGATTAAAGGGCTGTCGGGGAGGTGTGTCGACATAAGTGATCACTGTCAAATTTGCCAGGGGTGGCACACACACCCAGGGCATTCCCATGATAGTCAGGTAGCTAAGCAGACACTTGGTTCCCTTGTCTACGAGGAACAGTGGGTGCTAGAGCAAATTCGGAGTGCCAGGGTGGTATGAGGCAGGTGCCTGTGGAGGAGAAGCCATGAACAAGCAATCACACCACCTCAGTAGAGGGTGCTTCTGGAACCTCTATGAGTGAGAGGCAGCTTTTGGTGTGATTGGGGCTAGCATTTTCAGGAGGAAGATGCAGCTGACGAGGATTTCCCCTTGAGAGCCAGCGATGGCACTGTCACATCTGAAGTTGTAGGGTGAGCGCCTGCAACTCCCAGGCAACCAGCACAGCTCTGACCTACCAGTGCCAGTCTGCAAGGACTTACTGCTCATTTTCTCTCTGCTTCATTGTTTAAAAAAAAAAAAAAGCACCCACAGACTTTACATAATAGCTTTAGAAATACTAAAAACTGGCTCTAATGCTAATGGACTTCCGGGGGGGGGGGGTCGTCCACTGAATGGAGTTCATTCTTACACATCTATCTTGAAAAAAAAATAGGAGAGAATCCCATCAAGCTTGAGCAAGTCCAATTTACCTGCTTGGGGATAGGGATTTGAAAGCAGCTACCTTCTCATGGCATGGCATTGTTTAGTTATGGAACTCTGTATCCCAAGGAGGAGTGAGGCAAATCACCTCAAATGCCCCAAAATTCAGGTCATAACTGATTGATCCCAGGGCCTTACAAGAGGAAGGAATGCAGAGCTCTTGGGAAATCTTTGGGACTCTGGTCAATGAATTTCCATTTTGATATCAACTCATTCCCTACAATCTAACCCAGTTTTCCTTATTCGTGGGGAGCTGAGGTGTCCAGAGAGCAGAAAGGGCACATTTTGTTTTTAATCTTCAAGTTCCTTTCCACTTGGCTCATATTAATATATCCAGTTCTTTAGCTCATGAGGAGGAGGGAGGCCTAGCTGGACAAACAGAAACAGAGCAACCATCTGTCATAGGCCACACATAGCCTCAGGGAAACTAGAAGGAGGTCAGCCTACGACAGTAGCTTCAAACCAGGGCCAGCTCAGGAGAGAATGAATATGTATCCAAGCAGTCATGCGGGGCCCTGACTACAAGACTACTTCATTTATGATGGGACAGGTGACAATTTAAATCATCAGATATATTAAAAGCATCATGCTGGGCTCTTTCAATTTGGAAAGCACAATGCTACTTGAGTGTGCATACCCTTAGGCTCCTTTTCCCAACTTGTTCTCAAGCTCACAGGGCATAGGTCTGGAACCTGAGTCTATTCCCTTTCTTCCTTTAGTTTTCAACCCTCCTCCTGCCCTCAAACCTGGCTGCCTTAGGACTCCAGCAATCCTCTGGTCTCTGCTACCTAAGTGCTAAGACCACAGGCAGGAGTCACACAGCCAGCCTCAATGGCAGCTTGGAGTCCTGTGATTGCCTGACGGAGTCTCCCTTGCTCCTGGCTGAGTTCTTGGCTGACAGCAGTACAATCCTGAGCTGAGTCACAGCACTGAACTATTAGCATCCCAGCCACTCTTAAAACTGTAGACGCGCAACCTACATCCCTTTTGGGGTTCTTTTTACTCTGGGGCTGTAGGAAACCTGGAGGTGAAGAAATGTGTCTATAGGAAGAGTAAAAGCATACCAAGGGCTGAGAACCACAGCAGCTGACTTTCAGGTTTTGTTCTTAGAGCCAATAGACACATTTACAAACTAGCTTGGCTGTATTTATAAGCCCTTAGGAAGAGTTGAGAGAAAAGGAGTAATTCTCCCATCTCCTCTGGTCTGGACATCCTAGGGTACCAAGAAATACACCTGAGAAGAACAAGCAAACAAAGGCAAACAGTCCCCCCCACCCCACCTACTTAAATCCTGAGTGTCACTTTACTGTTAGGTGGCGGTTCTTTGAAAATTCACTGCCTAAAAATGCTCTTTTGAACTCCAAAGCCCAAAATCACATGTAGATAAAGACAACTGAATACAACTAACTTTTCAGGCTCACCAACAGGAACCATAAGGAAACAGTCTTTCACTGAACCAGAGAGTTGGACATGACCTTGTCTCTTGAGCCCGGTCTCTTGCGCACCCTTTTAAACACACTTGTTCAACAATCAAAATACTAAATGTATGGAGCAACTAGCTTAAAGAATATCAAATATAAAACTTTACCATATAATATTTCAAATCATTCTATTTACAAGTTTATCTTTAAAAAGAAAATAAAAGCAAAAGATACAGTAATTCAACACAATTCAAGTTTTTCTTTTCTTCATTAGGCAACCCTAAAGGAATTCCAGAAGCCAGAGACACTCTGGTGCAATGCTGCCATCCGAGGGGCCCCTGGAGAGTGTCAGTTTGTCTGTCCAGAGTCGCTCTATCAGGGCACTCACATGCGAAGATGCCATGATTGTGTTCTTTTGAGGTCATGTGATGCTCAGCCAGGTGGTCTCTCATGCACAACAGTTAAGACCCAGTCCCCTTTAACTGAGAATTCCCTTTCCTTGAAGTTACCCAGACTAGCCTCCAGGCCTCAACATTTGGGGTCTTCCAGATTCTTAATGGCCTTTCCTAGTTAACAAGTCCCTCTTTTTCTGGGTGGCAGTGATATATATGTCCTTTTAAAATTCATACTACAGGTTTGTTCCAAGGATCATCTCTAAAATCCAAAGGACCCCAGCAGCAAAAGCATTGTAGGGAGCTGTTTGGGGATCATTGGCAAGGGCAAAGATAGGCAGCAGGTAGAGGGGAGGCTGGAGGGAACCAGTCAGATGCTAGCCGATGGGGAGGCAGCATCTTGCCCTCTGAAGCAAGAAATTGTTACATGGAGAACAGAAGTACTGACCCACTGTATATGGGATTCAACCTCAACAGTTCCCCAGAGTTTGCTCCAAGTATCTTCTGATGATGCTGACATTTTCCAGAAAGGGAGCAGTCCCCAGCTGCTATCCTGTCTGTCCCAGGCAGACCACCCTAAAGGCCTAATCCTTTGCTTCAGATTGTTGGAAGACCATTCCAAAAAAAAACCTAAAAATAAACAAAACAACAACAACAAAACACAAACAAACAGCTGAAATAGGGGGGAGTGTCTCACAAAGGGGATTATTATTGTTGGCTTAGTTTTAGAGTAGGTTGGGTTGCTATGGTTACTAGGTGATGGCAGTGATGGAAGCCTTCGGTGGCAGAGAATGTGAGGGACGTGTGCTTCTTTGCATGAGAGGACTGTACTGAAATCTGTTGATTACAGGCCAACAGCTGCTCAAGAGATGGTGAGAGATTGGACCTTGTATAAACAATGCGGCAACCCCTTCATCCTGTGTGCTTCCAGACAGGCCCAGCTGCCTTCAGAGCGGTGTCTCTGGGAGAATGAAGGAGAGAGAACGCATGTCTGCTGTAAGCAACAGCAACAGAGGCAGCCTGCATCTTGTGCCAGTTTCTTTGCCCTGCCTTATCCACCTCAGCAGTGCTGTACTTCCTTTAGGACTGTTCTCCTCCTGCTCCCTCTTCTCAGAAGCCTGGGGATTGGGGTGACTGTTGACATGAAATCAGTGCTCTCTAGTTAGGGCACTCGTGGAAAAACAGCTTTGCAAGCCTTCCTCTGGGTTGTCAAAATCAAACGGCCTCCTCTGCTGATGGACTTTCAATTCTTGCAGCATCCCTGTGCTGTTAGCTGAGATGATCATGGAGAAAGGTGACACAAGTTCCCAGGTGCATTCGTGTTGGCAGGAGGCAACAGTCCGGTTCCCTGCTTTCTCAGTGGCCCACAACACCAGAATCAGCAGTTGTCATGGAGACCACATAAAGCTCAGCAGCTCAGCTGGGGCTCTAGGTTAGAGGAACTCCACGTAGTTTTCTGGGATGAGGCCAGTCTTTCCATTCAGAGTCCCCTCCAACCAGCCAGGCTCCTGAGACGGATGAACTGTACAAGAAGAGAGAGAGAGAGAGAGAGAGAGAGAGAGAGAGAGAGAGAGAGAGTGAGAGATGAGGTCACCGGCAGAGCAAGAGGAGGATGCGCTGTGCCTGGGAGGATGCGGAAGGTTAAGTCTGGGGAACGAATACAGCTGCTTACTATGTTATGTAATTCCAGGAGGTTTGAAACAGAGGTCCTTAGCCTTTTGTTGGGATGACACCCTTCTGAGGAACTTTGTTCTGAACTCTTTCCACAACAAAAAGAGAAATATTCAGACATTCAAATTTTTACATGCAGTTTTAGTGGCTTTACGGATTTTTCTGAAGTTCCTGCTTTAAATGATATGCAACAGATTTACAGTCTTTTAGGTTAGAGGTCAACAGCTGGGATGCTCCATCCATCCATCCATCCTTGCATACATACATACATGCACGAATTGACCCACTCTGCTCATTATCAACTATGTACAAAGGCATGCCCTGGGAGGACTGTTAAGAACTAAGCTTTGCTGGTTATTTTGTGTGTTTGTTCACCTTTGTTTTTATCTTTTTAAAGACAGCATCTCAATCTTGTATTCTAGATTTCAACTCATGGCAATCTTCCTGCTTCAGTATTACAGGTCCTGGGGTTAGCAGCATGAGTCATCATATCTAGCTTGACCTACCTGCTTTTGTACCTTTAAATCCTCAGCACTGCTTCTCCTTTCCCTGCAGATCTTTTTTTCATCTGTAGACACTGAATGTTTCCCTTCTCTTCTACCCACACCCTTCCTTCCTTTTCCTTTCTATATTCTAGAACTTTTCCCATAAGCAAGCCAGAAAGCTCTCTGCTTCCTCTACTGCAACTTTTAAAGTTCCCATCCTTTTGATTTTTTTGAACATCTACAGAATATAGATTCATTTCTGTTAGGTCACACTCCCCCTCTGTGGAAACCAACAATGATGAAGAGACAGAGAAATCTGGTTGAGTCTATGAAGCAGATCATAGTGGGAGGGAAGAGATGGAGTTGTGAGCCTCGGTGATGAGCGTGTATGGGGATGTGGGGGGCTCCTACTTGTGAACGGGCTGTACAAGTCCAGGTCACTCTGGGGTGGGGCAGGGTACTCACTCTAAATGGATTAGGAAAACTCCAGTTATCCAGGATTGTGTGGGGAGAACAGATTTCCCCCTGTTCCTTTCCTAGGCTAATTAAGTGACTTCCTGAGCTTGTTTTAGAAACGCACTTCCGCCCCGACACTACTGTATAATTCTAGTTTCGGTTTGTAGGGAAAGAAGAACAGAAACCGATGGAAGCCAATGGGGAGAAAACAAAGCCACAGGCTCTGAGGATTCTAGAAGACTAATGCATTTACACACTGCCTTGGGTGGAAATGTAGTCAGACAGCTACTAGCTGGCCTTCAAAACCTTGCATAACTTCCTACCATGAGGCCTGAAGAATGAAGCCTAAGCAGGATGATAGCCCAGACCTGCAGGGGTGACTGGCTTCTCCAGGTCTTGCCAGGCCGCCTATAAAGAACACTGACTAGGCTTGCCCTCTGCCTGGCCACCAGCTGAGGCTGCCAAGATCCCTTCCATGTCTGTACCTCTACAGTGGTGGCAGAACCTTTTCTGTGGTTTCTGCAGTGGATTAAAGGAGCCAATGTGAGTGCATCATTAACTCCCAGGGCAGGTTAGGAACTAGGAACTTCCTCCTAGGAAAACACGGCCCAGGGGCTGAGGAGATGACAAAATTGGAGAAAGCCCCTGGTCTGTAAGTCTGAGGACTGAGTTTAACTTCTCGGAAATGTAAACGTAAATGTAAAAGGCTAGCTGTGGCACATGCATCGTTATCCCAGCCCTGGGAGGTGGAGACAGGAGGACCTCAGGAACCCTCCGCCATCCAGTCTGGGCAAAAGCCTTGGTTCCTGAACCCACCAAAGCTTCAGTAAGCCTTAGATGTTTGGAACCAAAGTATAAACAAATTAAACTCCCAAACAAACAAAAATCTGAACTAAGTAAAGATAACCGAAAGAGCTCTGCTACTCCACAGCGTAGCTGTTTTGATGGCTGTGTGTGTCTACTTCCTACCCTGTGCTCAAACAGCACAGGTACTGAGGTGTTATCTACAAACCTGAGGAATCTCCAGACTATGCGAAGCCGCAGAAGGAACGAGGAAGGCCTGATGTGTCACACGGGCCGCAGGGATAAAGCAGCCTTTGCAACGGTCTGATGACTAACATGAGTCTCTAAGCCAGGGTTTCTTAAAGGCTACTGCTAGACAACAACACAGCCCTATCTACATGCTCATGGAATCTGCAGGTTCCTGGGCCCTAGGCACCTGCATTTTCATTGGTTTATAGAAGTTAAAAGCTATGACCTTTGTGTTTCAAAATGCCTTGTAATTAAGGTGATAGTTAAGAATAAAATTTTGAGTTCTGGTTAGCTAGAAGAAAAGGGATAGCTGACTCTCCTTCCCTCTGTAATCTGTTCCCTGGTCTGACAGGGGGCTCAGCTCCTTCATAAACAGTATTATGGACTTGCTTCTACCTGCTTTTTCACCTCCTGATTTCTGGAAAATTCACAGTTTATCTCACAGTATATCACATACAGTGTTGGTGGGTCCTATTAATAAACTGCTGAAATGATGAAACTTTGCTCTCTAACGTTTTAGTGCATTTCAGTTTGTTGTTTCAACTACTTGGCTCAACAGCCTTCAGCAGCTCCCTTCTGCATTACCCACTGTGACCCAATCCAACACTTTAAAGGGTGAGTGTCATGGGGCCCAGGTGCTCAGAATTTCAGACAAATTAAGTTTCACAGTCATGAGAGTGAAACCATAATTCGAACCCAGAGACCAAACCTTCCTCCACTATATCCTGCTTTGATTCAGTCAGAGAAGGTGTTTCTTGTTGGCATGAACTACATAGTAGAAGCTTTATTAACAGGTACTCTACTCTACCTGTATTAGCTTCAGTGTGAACATAAAGCCATTTACAGATGAAAAACTGAGGGGCCAAATGGTTAAGCAGCTGGCCAAAAAAATGTATACAGCTGGTAGACGATGGAGGTACTCTAGAGGCCTGGGGCCTACAGAGTACCTACAGGCTGAATTCTGCTTTTGCCTGCCTCAGGACTCTGACTGGTGAAGCAGTTAGTAAGAGGTTGGCAGCTGACCTGCACTAGTGTCCAGTGTGCTATATACACACTATGCATTGCAAGAAGCTGTCTGAGTGGCAGTGAGCATAGCAAATAGTGAGCTAGCCCAGTGAGCATAGCATATAATTTAAGCTGCTACTGACATGGGCCCAACCTCTCCCTCTGCTACAGCCTTGCGTGTAACACAAGTTCCTGGAGTACTCAGCTCATTCTTTCTTCTCTCCTAATTCACTATGGACAATGACTGGCTACTGTCAGCGGGAAGAAGCTTCCACTGGAGGAAGTTACAGGTGTGAGATTAGCAGGCATTTATTCATTACACTAATGTCTTATGAGCACCTATCAGGGGCTGGACACTGTGCCGGGTTCTCACATATGTCTCCTTAGTGGAGTGACAGTTTATCATAAACATAGTAAAAAGGGAAAGGGGAGAGAGAATATGAATGAGAGAAAGAGGGGAAGGAAGGGAAAAAAGAGATGGGACTTGGGGAGAGAAGGAACTCAGAAAGTTCTATCCCAAAGGCGCTCACAGCATCAGCCAAGAGTGCTTAGAGCAGATGCAAGGCTCCAAGACACAGAAAAGCTAGATGTGATCTCAGAACAGTGCTTTGAACACTCCCTAGAAAGGACCACAAAGTGTGGCCACAGAGTACACACAAACCAACAAAAAAGGGGGGCTGTGCACCAACAAATTCAATTACAGAAAGATATAGTTGAGCAGAAGTTTGTGGAGATGTCCTCCAAAGCCGTGGTGTATAAAGTAACGATGAGAGGTCAGGAGGCAGGAGCTGGGCTGCAGAGGGCCTCGGCGGTACCTCACAGAGCGACAGGAGATAAGGTGCTCTAAATGGGAAGAGCATGGCAGGATTCGGAAGCTCACTCTAGCTTGCATGCAGAGATGAGTTGAGGGGCAAGAATGGGAATGGCAGGACTTGCTAGGCCGCTGGTGGGAACAGGCAGGTGAGTAAGGAAAATTGGCTGGATGCTGTGGGGGAGGGCAGTGGAAACAGTTAGGGAGGCTGAGACTAGCCTGATACATGCACACAGATGTGCGCACGTGTGTGCATGTGTGTGCAGAAGCTCGAGTTCAGGGTCAGCGTCTTCCTCAGTTGCTCTCTGCCTTATTTCTTGAGACAGGGTCTCACATCAAACCTGAAACTCATGAATTTGACTAGAGTAGACGGCTAGAAAGCTCTAGAGATCCCCCTGGCCCCATCTGCTCAGCACTGTGATTATGGGCACTCTACCACACACAGCTTTTGGCAGGGGCACTAGGGGCAGGGACTCAGGTTCTCATGCCCCAGCAGCAAGTTGTACCTACTGATAGGTCTCCCAGACCCTCATCTCAAAACTTGAGAAGAATATCCCAAGAAGCCAGTTTTTTTTTCAACTGCCACATGAATTTTCTAGGTATCACTGGTCACACTGCTTCTGGATGACTAATGCTCCTGAGAACACAAATTACTTCTCTTTCCAGTTACTGTCTGAGGTGCTCCTATCGGAGAGGACAGTTTCCTGGTAGATTGGCAGGAGCTGACATTGGAGATATTTCCCAGTATTCCACATCCATCCCCTGCTACACAGAGTCCAGGAGCTGACTGAGCGCCACTCCAAAGTCAAAGTTTGGCCCACTGAAACCCCAAGGCTGAGAGATTAATGTTTACGAAGCAGCAGGCTTTTACCTCCACACACCCTTCCTTTCTCTTCCCTATTCCACACACAAAATACAGCACACACATGACAAAACCTGTCAGTAGGAAGCTGTAATATGACAGCTGCAGAGAACATCCAGGCTTCTGACATGGGCTTTACCTTATCTTTCCAGGGAATAGTAGGAAAGGGCAGGCCACTTCTCCACTTAAAGCCTTCATTATTTCCTTATTTATTGCCTGATTTCTCCAACAGAATAAAAGTTGTATTTTCTCTAGAATAGGACCTGGTGAAATATTACCAGGCAAAACAGTCTAGAAAGTGGATTAGCATGTCTGTCAGGGGCCAGGGATACAGCTCATAGAACAAAAACACTTGCTGTGCAAACCTGATGACCTGTGTTTGACCCCCAGAACCTCTGTTCAAAGCCAAGGTTGTATGGCTGTGCTTCTGAAATCCCAGAACTCCCACTGTAAGATGGGAAGCAGGGAGAACTGGTGGGAAGCTAGACCGGAGTCTGAGCACAGAGCAGACACAAGAGATGCTGTGTCACAAAAAGATGGAAGGACCCTGACTCCGGAAATGTTCTTTGATCTCCACATGTGGATCATGGCATAAGCATGTCCACAGTCACATACGTGTACACAGCTCCATCACTGGAGAAGTCAGCATGGCCCTACAGAGCATGGGGACATGTGGGAAGGGAACCACTGTTGTGTCTTCAGGTGACATATGATGGTCACCTGGTGGTGTTGGGGAGTAGTCACAGAACCTGCTGGGCAGAGACCCCGCTGGGAAGGAAAGGCCCTGGCACATAAAAATCATGGGGTGTTCGCCTGACTTTCTGTTGTTGTTGTTCAAAGATGAGACTTAAAAACGAAAGAGAAGGAGATGCAAAGAGGTACAAGCTCCTTGTAAAAATAGTCTGGCATTTCCACAGGAGCCAGCAATCTTAGGAGAACTTTTTTAAAAAATACTCAAAACATAAATGTTCACAGAGTATCATTCTTAACAGTGAAAAAGTGAGAACCAGTAAGATACCCCATCAGTTAGCTGCTAGCTGTTTAAGTAAAAGGTAGTCTAGCCACACAATGAAATACAACTTGGCCACAAAAAGGAAGAAAGTGCAGATACATGGTACAGCCCGGATTAACTTTGAAAAACATCACATAAAAAAATTTCTGTTACAAAGACCATATATTATGCAATTCTATCTGTATGAGATATTCAAAGCAGGCCCATCTTTGGAGACAGAAGATAGGGCTGGAGAGAAGGAGCTTAGGGGTAAAAACAACATGATTATGCATGAGTGCATGTACGTGTGTGTGTGTGTGTGTGTGTGTGTGTGTGTGTGTGTGTGTGTGTTATCCTAGAATTAGACAGTGATGAGAACTGCGTAATTCTGAATATACTCGTCACCCATGCCCCAGTAGTGACATTCATTCTGACTCGTCTGTTGGGGAAGCTGCATCATGTTATTACAGCTGGTCTGTGGAGGGCACACTCACCATGACATGGTTTGGGACAGCCTTCAGCCGACCCACTCTACATGCCAGTCTGCTAGGCTTGCAGGCATCAGCTCCTGGCAGGAGAGGTGGTGCACTGGCCACTTTATGTGCTCTGATTATTAAGGCGCACACAAGAAAGTCAATAGAGCCAAAGCTTCAGCATAGGACCTTGGACTTGGGTCAGCTTCAAGGTGGACTTCTGGCTTATCAGGGCAGAGGCAGTTTCAAGTGTGTCCCAATCGCTGCTGGTGCAGGAGGCCCAGGCTGGAACTTTGCATTGTGTGCTGTGTTTCTGACTATGTCTGCTCATGCCTGACTAAATGAGGGCAGAATATAGGGGGTGGTGCCAGGCACTCTGGATTTGATGGCAGGTTCCAAAGACATAAACAGTACCTACAGCTAGGGGCCATGTTAGCCAAAAGGAAAAGCTGTCCTTGTTTTCAGATTATAGTGCCACAGTTTTTTTTTTCTTTTCTTCCTCCCCTCCCCTCTCTCTCTCTCTTCTGAGAGAGGGTTTCTCTGTGTAACCTTGGCTGTCCTGGACTCACTTTGTAGACCATGCTGGCCTCAAACTGACAGAGATTCACCTGCCTCTGCCTCTGCCTCCCTGAGTGCTGGGATTACAGATGTGTACCACCATGCACAGCTTGCCACAGACTTTCTAAGAGAGACACGAGATCCTGATGATAACAACGACAGCATACTGAATACCTCCCATGCTTTAGGTACCATTTCATACACACTGTATCTTAGCTGGATGTCCTTTCATCATGCCCTGGAAGGTAGGTGTATTAGCTGCTGCGACAGAGAAGAAAACCAGGGCACAGTGAAGTGACATCACTGCTTAAGGTCATAGCAGAGCAAACGGTCAGGCTGAGACATGCACTGTGGCTGGCTCTAGGGTTCAGACTCTCCTGTGCTGTGTGTGCTCCTTGACTGCCCTCCACCTCTGCTGGTTCTCAGTCACATGAGGCGAGGCGGGTCTAGGGCCAGGCAGATTGGGGTGATCTTTGCCTTCACCCCACATGAGGCCAAGGAGTAGCCAGAGCAAATCCCCATGTTCTGGAACCAAATACAACTAACTGCTTGTAACCCTGAAGGAAAACTTCTCCCATGGAAAAGAGCCATCACAGAAGCCTGATGTTTGCATGGGAGTCCAGATTCTCCTTAGGTAAATAATTATGCCAAACCACAGCTTCACTTCTCACTGTAACACATGCTTTCAGGGAGGAAGGCAGAAAAGGCCAGGATGGCAGTGCACCAAGCAGGTCCCGACTCCAGTATTATGCAGTGCCACAATGCATTCTTGCAACAGATGCCACAACAGGAGGCTGCTGGGGTGTAAGTGACATCACGTTACGAAGTCTGTTCTGTGATCTCAGGTCTAAAGGGAAGAGCACAGGAGGAGCTACACCCACCGGGCTGTGTGAGGAGTGGGCCTCATCTGCTGAAGACAATGCACAGGCCCAGATCCCAAGGGGAAAACAGAATGGAACAGGTGACCAGGCGACCTCCAGTTCTCTGCCCAATTCCACTGTCCTGTACCTCACTCCCTCATCTTTGAGCCTGTCTAGCGCACAAATATTAAACACCAAGGCCACGTACCTTTCTGGGCCTACCCAGGGTAACGCCTCCACAAGTCTAATTTTGGGGGAAGAGCCCCATACCCCAGGTAGGAAAATTCATCCATCTGCTTCCTGTCCATTTTTGTGAAGTGATGGGGAAAACTCACCATTATCGAAGACGGTGCCTGCTGTGAACGAGAGCTCAGAGTCGTGTTCAGCTTTGCAGGCGTACAAGGCCTTTGCCTTCCGGAATGGTGTGCTGTGTGGAAAGGGGAGTTCATTTAACATTGCTTTGAACCCCAGAAAGCCAAAGATAGTTCATATTTCTTCTGCCCTTTCCCCACAAGGCACCTAGTCCTCTCTTGGAAAGAGCCGGGACAAGGCAGCCAGATGGCAGAACAGGAGGTGGGAAAGTCGTAAAGGCCACAGGAGAAAACCGAGGAAGAGTTAGGAAAAGGCCATATGCCCCATGAAGCCACAATTCTCCAAGGTCACCTTGTGCCCCTGAGAAACTTTACCTGCTAGTTATAACAGCTGGCCCTAGGGTTGGGGGAGGAAGGGGATTTCAGAGACAGAGTGCTTGGGAAGGGGCCACAGGACTCTGCAGAATATTCCCACCAGTTGCTCCTGGAAGCTGGCAAAGCCCAGTGGAATCCAGAGGAAACTCCAGCAAAGCCAGGTTTCAGCCCAGCAGGGGTGGCCAGATGGTCTCCATTGCTGGTGACCATTCGAGAGCTGGAACTCTTCAGATCTCAGGGCAGGCAAGGATGGAGGTGGTGTGTGAGCACGCATGTACACCAGCATGGGAGTTCGCAGATAGAGGCTGATCTTTTGGGTTTGCTTTCAGGTTCTCTCATTCAATGAATATTGACAATGCTCTTTCAGTGTTATCAGAATGCCCTTGAGACCATTTACATGTCCTATGGACTTGCAGATGAAAAGAACATTTAACTGTCCTATGCACTTGAAGATGGAACTATAAGCAACAGAACCGAAAGTGAAGTGTCTGTGTGTCACTTTCGAAGAGATTCTTACACACAGCCAAAGTTGAGGCTGGCACGTTACTGCAGTGACAGGGCTCTTGAGTCTTGGAGCTCTTGAAGGCATGTGGTCTCTGTTGTAACTACTTCATGCTACGCGGCTGCACATAGCAGCCTGGGACAGTGTATAAACAAACCAGTGTTCCAGTTAAAAGTTCTCTACCGAAAAAACAGGGCAGAGTTTGACCATCACGGGCCATGAGGTGAAAGCCCGTGTCTTCACAGTCTTTTGTGAGAACAGGGTAATTCTACTCTTTTCTGTCAAGTTTGACTTTGGCACCTGGCTATTCTCAGCTGTCTGTAGACTTTTCACGGGTCAGAATGACATCACACTGTCAGAAGACTGCTCTTTATCTGCCACAAGTGACTTTCTTTCTCCAAGTCATGCAATGGAGTATACTCTGGAATGCAGAAGCACAATTTAAATAACCCAGGAGAACTTGGGGTTTAAGAAATCAGTCAAGAGATGTATGTCATTTAATTTCTCTTCCCTTGGCAATCTGAGAGGCTAGTGGAGCTGGTAATGCCCCAGTTCCCAGTGTGCACTGGTTTCTAGTGGCTGAGGGGGGTCTGCTCTCAGCTGAGACAGAACAGCCCAGATTTTCTGAACCACTACTACTGAGGGTGAGCAAATACAGGCTCTCTTTGGTAAAGACAAGTTATGGAGGATGGAAACCAAGAGTGGTGTGCTCCTTCCAGTCTCAGTTCCACGAAAATTCAAGGACAGACAACTGAAAGAGTCTGTATACAGTAGAGTGAGCAGTGTTATCCAGAATGCATTCCTAGGGAAATGACAGCATACTGTTGTTCCCTCTGGTTTTCTTATAACCCAGGGAGGATGCTGGGCAGGGCAGAACTGAGAAAGGGAAAGAAAATAATACAGGGACACTGGGGATGAAGGAGAAAAGCTTTTGGTTTTCATCAGTTACAGCTGGAAAACAGCTCTTCTGGTCTAATCTCATTAAATAATAAACCTGCATGTTGGCTAGCAAGGGCCCAGAAATCATCGGGCAGCTTTCCACAGTGGACAAAAAAAAGTATACTCCTCTTTCCCCACCTTCCCTGACCTCGGGGTATTGAACAGCCAGGAGGCTGTGAGAGGTGCTAAAACAGCCAAGCATTATACTGATAACCATGTGGAGCCTTGCATGACATGCAGGGTAGAAGGAGAATCCGGCCATAGGAGCCAAGGTGAAGGCCACACTGAGGAGGGCTGCCTCTGAGGAGAGCTGCCTAGGAGGGAATAGTGTGAAGAGATCAGGGAAGGCAAGGTTTCTCTGGATTGGGGTTCTCTGAGAGGTTACCTAATCGGCTCATTAAAGAAAGGTGGTGGAACAGAATAGGAGCCACCCGGGACACCAACAGGACTGTTTAGCAAGTGGAAAGCAGAGGCCATGGTCCCTAGCACCCACAATCATTATTCGAAGGGACTACTTTAACTTTAAAATTCTGCAATTTAGTAATGGAATTTCAGGAAGAAAATGGTGTATTAAAAGTAAAGATGAAGGTCATGAGAGAGTCTGTTCTTCTCTAACAGGTAACCGGTAATTGATGAGAAAATCTGCCCCACTGCTTAATGTGTACATAAAATAAAGGGATGCAAAGGGCTGTGTTTATGTATGTGTGCATGTACACACACACACACACACACACACACACACACACACACCCCTGTAGAGCTGGGGATCTCATAGCAGGGTGCCATGGATAGTCTAAGCAAGCACTCTTGCATTAATCTACATCTCTAGCCCTATAGGGCATGCTTTTATAGGGCTTGTCACCTTCTCTCATAAGCATGGTCACCAGAGAATGTAAAGGACACCCAGTCAACTCTAAATTTCATATAACTAATGAATACTTATATTTAGTGTATCTCCATAAGGTACAAACTAAGAAATGTATTTTTTCTTTATTTATCTCCAATTCAAATTTATCTGAGTAGGCTGTGTGTTTATTTGCTTCGAGTGTCTGGCAACTGTAACCGGGGAAGTCATGGATTATTGAAAGTCTGCCTTGGTGTAAGCCGACAGCTCCCTCTGAAAGTGGCTAGGGCATCTGCTTTAGGTAAAGACTCCTACCCAGAGGTTCCTGTTGGCTGAAGTTCAGGGGGTGGGAAGCCCCCAGGCTCTGACTGAAGTCAGCACTGTTGTTTGGCTCCTCCCTACTCTGCAACTCACGCAGCCTGGGGAGGTGTCAGCAGTTCCCATCACCGCATTCTTTAGTTCTGGGCTGGGCCTTCAAGGGCACGACCAACTTTGGAACCTTCTGCTGGTTCACTTTTAATTTTTGCCTCTGAGCATGGAACGAGGCCAGGAAAACACTCAAAGGAATTTCCCTCAAATGCCCTTGCAAGCTTGCAGAATGACAACCCACTCTTTGGTGCCTGCCACTGGAGGAGGGGCCAGCTCCCTGCGGCTTGATCATTAAGGCAGCTCCCTGGGGCCCGGGTGCAAATTAGGGGTCTGATTTGGGTGGGGGACTCTGGCGAAGTGGAAGGGCAAGTAGAGAAAGCAAGGGCCAATGTTAAAGGAGGGCTCTTCCAGTATCCATGTTCTTCTGGGCTACAAAAGGCACCTCTACGTCTGCGCTTGAAACAAGAAGCTCAAAAGGTGGCTTGGAGAGAGAGCCATTCCCACAGGTTACCAGGACCCCTAATTAGGTCTCATTCAGAATATGTTGTTAAAAGCCTTGCCAAAGGAAGGAAGTCTAAAGCTTTATGTTCTTATAGCCAATTTGGGGAGAGGTGACACTAGACCCAAACAATGGGTGTACGTCCCCACATCTTGGCTAGACAACGTAACAGCAATTAGGGACTGTAACTTGTCTCCTAGTGAGCTGTCTCTCCAGCAGGAGTCTGGTCTGCACTTATCTTTGCATAAACATGTAACTCAGTGACATCCAATTTCAAGCCCAACTGTGGCTTGCCTGTTTCAAAATGACAGATTCCTAAAGGACTATGGGTCTGCTTCAAAATGGTGTTCTTCTAACAGAGGCCAGAAGGGGCAGCACTGAGTAGCCTTTGACGTGCCCAGTTCCACTAATGCCCAAGACTATTTAATGAGTGAGCCATTGTAGCCGCTCTGCTCCGGGTCCTCATGGGTCATGAGTGACCTAACTGGAATAATCCATATGGTTTCTGGTGTGAAAGAAATGAAGTGTCCCCTAAGTGCCTAGTACTTGCCTAAGAAATAATTCACAAATAGCTAAAGTGTCAGAAACAGGATCTAGTTTGTACTTTATTTGTGGGGTGAGGAGAAAAAGAATACACTGCAGAGCTGTCTTTCCCATTACCTAAGACCAAGGGGGGTGGAAAACCATGCCTTACCCAGCAGGGTCGGGTCGAGGCCTGGCATGGCACAGAAACTTAACTGGAGCTGTCCAGGTCTTTAGAGTAAAACATGCTAGGCAGATGTCAAGAACTCCTCCTAACTCTGCCGTGGCTCTCACCTAATGAAGTGACCATTTTCTTTTTCTACAATGTTCAGACCATGTCTCTTCTCATTCTCACATGAGCATAGAACGACACAATAGACATAAAAATGCCCACATGGGAATAAATTCATGTGCCTGCATATATGCACAGCATGGCCTTTCTAAACCTTGAAGGTTGGCTTTATAAATTTGGGAAGCCTGTCTGATGGACTCACTATTAAGGAGAAAAAGCAGGGTTCAGGATTCCCACCAAGGCCAAGAATGTTCCTGATGCTTCTCCCTGGACTCTGCATTTGGCTTGTTGAAGGCAGAGGCCGAGTCTGAGAGATGCCCATCGAGAGCACCAAACAGAGGAAGTCTGTGGTGCATTTTCTTCCCTTCCTAGATTTGAAGAGCTTCTTTTCTACAAAGAGCTCAATAATGAAGCTGTGGCACTTAGCTGTGGCGCTCTGCAAGGCAGGACTACAGTATGGCCCTCTGGGCGAAGAACTAGGTCAAGCCACTCACCCTCAAAAAAAGAGGTGGTGCCTGTTCCCACAAGCACTCAGGGTTCATGACCTACAGAGACACAAGTGGGCTGGGAAGCCAGAAGATTCCTGGAGTACATGGGAGTAGGGAGGTGGAATCCTTGAGTAACTTAAGAAGCAAGTACTTCATGTCTCGGTCTTTTATTCTGTGTTACATTTTCTCGCTCAAGGGATCTGGTCTCAGTGACCAGGTGTCAGGGCTCACAAATATTGGCCCAACCCACACACAAATGTTGCCAGATATCAACTGATAAAAATGAGACAAGGAAAGGCCAGTCCATGTCTCAACATTGCTCCCTAGAATACTATCTTCTATCAAACCATGGAGAGCCCAGATGACTCAGAAAACCATTCGGAACAGGAGTGCTACATTTGCAGATCCCTGTTCCCCAAATCTGGGCACCAGAGATTAACTCAAAACTGTGAGTAAGGGTTAGAAAGGATATTAAAAATGCCATGCAAGGTCATGCATATTGTGCCTCCTGGCTTGCTTTCTTAGGATGAAATTGCAGGAGAGCAGAGGAGGCCCCCAGTATCCCTGAGCAGCTCTGCATAAGTGGGGGCTGGTCAGTCCCCATCCGTAGTTTTACCTGGAGTCTTCACGAACTGCTTCTTCTGGCCTGTCAAAAAGCAAGTGCAGGTTTGGATGGCAGGGAACAAAGTTGACGAGGAGGCTGAACACTGCATGAAGAGAGGACCAAGCCAATGAGAGAACAACGGCAGCAACAGAAAACCAAACAAACCCTGCAACAGACCTGATGGGGGATGAGTCGCTGGACGTGGATGAGGTGGGCATAGGGCTGGATGGCGCCGAGAACATGGGCCATGATGGCGAGAGGGGTGAAGTTGGGCTTGGATTCGGGGGGCTGCAAGACATAACAACCAGAAAACTCATCAGCACATGGGGAAGCCACAGTGGGAGCACAGGAGGTTCATGGGAGGCCAAATGACAGGGAGCTGCAGCAGAACATGGGAGCACCAAAGTCCAGAGGCATGCTGCTAAGTCTCCGTGCTCCAGGTCAGTCCTCTGCATCTTCCACAGAATGTGTTTGCCTTGATGTCTCGATGCACAGACATGCCTCTGGCCATCTCACAGCTGCCTTCTAGGTGACCCAAGCTTCTCCATGATCTATTGTACCACGGGACATGGGTGAGCACGTGCTGGACCCACATACATGAATCAGTCAGTATCCGTGTGTCCTGTTGTCCACTTTGTTGGAAGCTCAGCTCACACTCAGCCGGCATTTAGCCTTACTGTTGTGTGCTTTTAAAGTTATGTCTCAGCAGAAATGAATAGTTTTCTGGGCCACAAAGGCCATTTAGCCAGAAGACAATTTCCTGTTTACATTTTTAACTACATGGGCTGTGTGCCATTGGAGGTCTGAGCGTGCGTTAGGAACATGCTAGGGGACAGAGGAAAGATGGACACACACCTTTCAGAGACAGCCCTTAAGGCTGTGTGCGGCACCCTGGAGGTGTGCTGTCTAGGACTGTCATTTTTCTTGTGGGTTTTGATGCTCAAAGAATAGCCTTAGTGAAACGGCAATTTTAAAAAAAGGATCCAGAACCTCACATTTGTCCACATTTGTTATTTGATGGGAAGCTGACCACAGGCTTGGAGAAAGGATGAAATTACTCACCATTATCTGGTTTGTAGATTT
This sequence comes from Psammomys obesus, assembly GCF_907164565.1. Lineage (NCBI taxonomy): Eukaryota > Metazoa > Chordata > Mammalia > Rodentia > Muridae > Psammomys > Psammomys obesus. The sequence continues at coordinate 1,535,468 of NW_026596040.1, read as the reverse complement.
TAATTGGCCATGCTGGCCATTTGACTTATTTCTGCAAATTATACGAATACCTTAGCACCTGGGTAAAGTCACATTATGTCACAGGAAGTGCAAACACAGATGGCTGAGAAGGTGGGGAGTCCAACTAGCCATGCAACCAACCTACAGTCCCTGAATCTTTAGCTGGCTGCCAGGCTGTTCAAACAAAGCTCTTTATGGAAGTGAAATGTACAGAGTTCAGTCCTAAAGGACAGTTGCAGATGGGAGTTTAGCAAGAATGTGTGTGTGTGTGTGTGTGTGTGTGTGTGTGTGTGTGTGTGTGTTTGTGTGTGTGTGTGTATGCATGTATATGTACATGTTATTCTGTAACATGAAGACCTGTGGCAGCATTTAGAGAAAACTCTCTGTGTGGAGTTAATATTCTTCAATGAATCTGACGAAACATTTATTAAGTGCCATCATGAGTATTACATCTCTAGATCATGTCTCCTATGAAGGGGAAGTTCTGTTCCTTTGCCGTAGCTGGATCGTCTTTGTAATTCCTGCAGGTATTGAAGGGATAACCGGTGAGCACACGAGTGGCACTCACTAACTGTTCAGCAAACCCGTTGACCGGCACTGCTGGAATTTCCACTTCACACGTGTGAAGCTCTGGGCTACGCTAGTTAGGCTTGCCAACCTTTAAGTGCAGGGCTGAGATTTACCCAATACCCTGACACAAAGCCTGGGCTCTCATTGCCAGTGTTCTGTCTCTAGAAAAGCAGGTCTTACTCTGTTCCTCTAGGCCCTGAAAAGCTTAACAGACCTAGCCATGGTATTATCGGTTCTCTTACTGATTTATGAGTTTCCTTCAGATGCCTACCACATGCGCAAGGGAGAATGGAAACACAGCGGCAGACTCAGAATCAACGCATAGTAAATCCCAATAGACTCCCCAGTCCTGCCTCCAGTGTCCTTTCTGGTAGACTCATAGAGCAGATACGAGTCATACAAGGGGAAAAAATAAGCTTTACAACCTTTCCAATCCACCCAAGACTCATTGATAAACACCCAGAATGAGCAAGACAATAAGTACAATTTGCCAATGTCCCTGGCTTCAAAAAGCTTAAAGCATATTTAACAAGATGCAACAGGCTATAAAGAAAACCAACACCGAGACTGTAAGAATCATTAGTGGTTTCCAGTGACTCTTACTACAAGCTTGGCATCTGCCCCTGATGACTCTCACTCTGGTTCCAGGAGCAGTCACATACCCATGCTGTGCAGTCTTCCTTAGTACTGTGCTGACAGCTAAGGCCATGCTTCCTCAGGCCTCTCTCTGTCCCACTCCATACTATGCCAGTCAGAAGGGCCTGAAAAGGACTCTTGAATCATGGCCAAAACCCAAAAAACTAAGTGGTAGCGGGGGAGGGATAAGGGAACAACTCAGGCTCAGAGGCCTGCCCTGAGCTGTTCCTGTGGCAACACCACAGGACAATTCAAAAGGGTCTACAAAGTAGTTTAACATTACTTCTTTATTGAGGAAACGCTGCTAGCTCCTATCTCATCTCAACGGGAAGTATAGTCTGGGAACACAATATGGGGTTCTGAGTGTTGTTCTACAACCTCAGACATCTCAGCTGTTCCTGGCCAGGAAAGCATGGCTGAAATCATCGGGGGGGGGGGGGGGCAAGGCTAGAATGCAGGGCAATCGTAACTGTTGTTAAGAAGTGACTCTTCGCGTCCCAGATCAACGGCCATAACGTTAACTGCTCCTTTGAATGTCTAACAGCATTTTATTTGCTTGCCTTAGTCACAGCAATAACATTTATTTGCTATGAAATGACCACAGTTTAAAATCTATTACCACTGTGCTGGCATTCATATAATAATAAAACGCACACTCCACAGTACTTTCATGATGTTTTCAACTACTAAAGCAATTATGCCTCTCAATTTGTACTGCAGAGACACATCATAGATGTCCCTATCAACAATACCAGTGCACATCTTATATACACAATCAAGCTTATAACAACAGAATGGTTGTATGCATATCATCTAAGAGACACTGAAATATTCACTTTTAGTTTCGATGGAATTCATACAACATGACAGGGATGATGATGATGGTGATGATGATCATGGTTATGATGCCCATATATGTATAACCATCAATTTCCTCTTTCCTACAGCAGTGACTAGTTACAGGTTACTTATTAAAATAATAAGAATTACCAACAAACAAACCAACCAAAACATTCTCACACCATAACAATCCCAAACAATTCAGGCCAACAGAAAACGGTCAATTGCACCTCCAGCCCTAAAACCTCCAATAAAAAATTCTCGATTCTTTTCCCACCAACAAAGCCAAACATAACAAACAATCGAGGTTAAAAGGGAGGAAATGACTTTCTAACTACAATTTTAGCAGATGACCCCTATAATGGCTTCTTAGAACCCTCAGCCCAGCTGGGTATTTCCCAGTTGAATACCGCAGCATATCTTTCACCCTAAATATTCCTGGAGTCCTGCCAAGCCTTCATCAAGGCACAACTAAAGCAATAACAGCTTCAACTTTAACATGGAAGGAACAGATTTGCTGGACTGGTTTGCATCCAACTGGGAGGCTTGCATCAGCTGTAGCATGCTGGCCCACGGTGTCCTCAAAAGGAGCTGTCTGCCTCGGCAGTTCCTTTGACATTCCACATAGTGAGAGAGGAACAGTTTAGGGAGATAAGCTGAAGCTTGGCAGCATGTGAGGTTTCGGCTGATAGTTCAAGTACAGTGTGCAGCAATGTCATCAGCTCGACGCCCTTCTGTGGTGACTCACTTGGATAATGAAACGTGTGATGCGCCGGCCAGGGCACACTTGTCATGCTGTGAACAGTGCCACCCGGGCAGGCTCCCAGTCCCAAGAGAGATGCAGGGGACCCTTTCAGGTCTTCACACCGCCATTACAGAGCTTGTGTAAGATGAAGGGTGCTCTTACTGGAGGCATAAGCTCACAAATCAAAAGGAAGTTTACCTTGGGAGAGAGGGCTGTAGGCCACAGCATGTTTATCTATGACATACAAGGCCCTGGGTTCAATCCACAGCACAGGAGAAAGAGGGGGAAGAAAGTTAATTTTTCCACATTCTTATAACCAAATTATGGCTTTGTATGAAAATAGAAAATATGTAAAACAAAAAAAGCAATGAAGCTATATATAATTTACACCACTGATAATTACTTTTAACATCTTAGAAAATATCTTCTGACTTTTGGGATCAACATAATACTATGGAAACAGTATAAGGCTGTTTTGGGGGGGGGGTTGTTTTGTTTTTCGTTTTAGCTACTCAATAGAAGGATTTCCAACGTCATTTAATAGACTTTGGTACATTTCTCAGTGGCTACAGGGCACTCTGTTGTATGGTATACCCGATCTATGCAGCCGTCCTCTCTCTGGGGACATACAGATTGCTAGTCCCTTTTAGCTAGTACAAACAGTGCTGCTATCACATCCTTGTACAGGATCACTGCCTGTGTGTCACCAATTGTTTCCTTAGCATAAATTCCTGGAAGTAACATTAGTGGGTAAAAGGTTAGGATCGTATTTTAAGGGTCATCATATATCCTGCCAAATAGCTTTTTAAAAAAGCCCCATGAATGCATTCCAGCAGCACTGAGCATCCTTGTGTCCAAAGACTAGATCAGTTGCTTTGGTTTAAGATTAGCTTAGATGCCCCCTGTTTCCTGGCATTTCCAGTGATGTAAAAGTGAACATGAGTTCCTCCTGGGGTTCTGTTTCTACACAGAAGCAATAGTTAATTCTCCAAAGGGCATTAGGATAAGAAGTGAGAAAAGGACACAAGCACATGGACAGATGGAAAACCACACCTAGCGCCATTGAACGCATAGTCTGATGGTGGGGCTGCATCAAGAGAAATGGAAGTAGTGAGTACTCAGATAGCCTAGAACTCTCCAATAGAAGGAATGAGCAGGGGCCAAAGGCTCTGAGCCAACATCATTCTGTGGGAAAGACATAAAACTTGCATTTATGCCTGTCAGAAGTAGCCCATGATCTGTAGCGCACATGCTTGTAGTTCAGGCCTGGGCCAGGGCTGACCTCAATAGTTTATCTCTCCTTCAGACGTGGAATTGAGATGGAAGCCATAAAGGCCAAAGAGGAGCTGTTCTTATCATCTACCCAATAAGGAGAGGAAAAAACCAAAAGCATCCTAGGTAATAGAATTTCAGATCAGTGGGTGCCTCTTCACTGGAAAACATCCCTTTATGATTTGACTTAGAATATCATAAAAAGAGAAAGGAAATCAAGCTAGTTGGGCAAACAGGGTTGAAAGGAGCACTGATCAACAGGATGACAATAGTGGATCAGAGAAAATGATACCAAAGTAAAACTGTAATCACTTGAAAACTGAAAAGCATAGATTCTTTCATGTGTGTCCCTACTCAACTTTTTATAACAGAAACTATGTACATGCCAACTTTTAGGAACTTAAAAAATTTATTTTCAACTTTACAAGTAGAAAAAAAAAGCCCATATGCCTTGAGCCTCATACTGTGTTCTTTCTTGACTTATAAGTGTGTCTATGTATTTATTTATACAGATTCTTTCTCCTCATCTATTATACTTTATATAATTCTAAGTTCTGATAATTACATAGCTGTTCCTTGGCTTAATGAATGCTGGCTGACAAAATTCCCTTAGAGTCTTAACAATTATGGACAGTTACTTTCAAAAACACTTTTCTAATAATCTGTATTAAAATACTTGACTAATCCACAACAGCTATTCTGTTTTCCAGCTGAAAAAATTCTGAAGGTTAAGTTTCAAATCAGCCTTAGACTCAGATGGTGTGGGTGGGAATGGTGAGTAATGCAGGGTTTAGAGAAAACTTACACTATTAGCACTGTTGTCTACTGCCCGTCAGGTTCTCTCAGTGAATAGTGTAAGTCTTCCCAGGTGAATACTACAAAATGAGTCAGAGAGAGGAACTCTCAACTGTAAATGAGACAAGAGTCCTAGTTCAGTCACAAAGAAAACCCTCAATGGACAGAACCACTGGTCCCAGTGCTTCAGCTGCGCATGCTCACAACACACAGTGAGCTCAGTCCTTCCTGTATGATAATCGTACACTCGGGTACAAAGACTGGTTCCTAAAATTAAATATATTTGTTCCCTTTCAACCAAAAAAAATTCGTAAGTTATAAAGCTGTTTGTAGGATGCCTTAAGCAAGGCCTCTGTTTTGGAGGAAGGACTATGAGAGTTTAACATTGGCTGTTACAGAAAATTTGAATGGCTACTAAGAGGTCCCGGTCCCTCCTTTACAGGCATACTGCTATCTTAAACTGAATATAGGAAAACTGTCATTGTCTATCGAATGAATATTTTTACTTACAAAACAAAATTCTTGAAACAGAAATAAAAGAAAAGACACAGTGGGCTTAATTTTCTGTTCTATAGTACATTGCAGCAATTGTTCTGATGTCAGGGAGTCGTAACATGGTTCTTAAAATGAAATTTGCAAGTACAAGGGAAGAATGATATAAAATAGCACTTGCATATCAGAGTCTCTAAAATAAAATAACATAAAGTGCCCTTTTATGAAGAGAAGACAAAATAACTGGACACCTAATGATGCTCGGCCTCCTATCTCACACCATGCAAATCAAATGATTCCCAGGTAGATAACAGATCTTAATACCAAAGGCAAACAATAGAGGTTATAGAAGATAAAATCAGGTTGGATTTATCCAATGGAGTGTGTCAGGGGAAATACAGGTGTACTTGACTGAATTAAAATACTGACTCTGAGCCAGTTAGAGTTATATATGCCTGTAATCCTAATGCTTGGGAGGCTGAGGCAGAAGGATTGTGAGTAGAGGCCAGCCTGGGCCACAAAGAGAGTTCAATGTCAGTATGACCCTGCTTCAAAACAAGAACAAAAATAAACACAATCCTGGCCCTTCTGCCAGTAAAAACCAAACAAGTGTGTATTCATTAAAGATAACATGAAAAGAGAGGAGAAAGGCCTGTGACATCTAAATAAACACAACACCCATAGTTAGACTACATGAAGAACTACTATTAATAAATAAGAGGCATCAATGGACAATGGGCAAGAAACCTAAGTAGAGACTTTACAGGGGAAAACGAAAAAAATAAATAATAAAATAAAAAAGACGTTGTGCTTTTCTGTAGGCTAGGAAGAGTACAGGAGAGCCACAGTGAGACAATCATACACATCCATCAAATGACTAGAGGGTGGACATCAACACTGATGTTTGTCACGTGGGATACTCCAAACCACTGCATTCTATTGAAGGAGAGCTAGAAACAGATAGCTACACCCATTCTGAGCACGCTGAAGATGTCATCTATGGTCCAGCAGCCACATTTCCAGGGTATACCCGAGGGGACTGTGTATGTGTGTCCTGGTATTCAGATATAAATGTGAGGAGAACATGCAGAGCAGGACTGAGGAGATGGCTCAGGGGTGAAGCGCTCATCCTGCATGCGCAAGCACCTGAGTTCCCTGCCCAGAAAATGCCAGGCATGGGGGGTTCACCTGAAGTAACAGCCTGGTGAGGCAGTGGCAGGCGGATCCATAGGGTCCAATGGCCAGCTAACTCAGCTTATTTGGAGAGCTCCAGGCCAATGAGGACTGAGTATCCTATCTAAAAATAAATCCTCAGGAGCCACAGCTAAAGCTGTTCCCTGCACCACCTCTACCTAGAAGGTGCAGCACAATTCATTTGGAAGAGTAAAAGGTGGAACCCTCAAGTTTCAGAAAAAAGAAGAATTAAAAATGTTTCCAGTGTCTTGGTACAGCAGCACATTTTATTACAAGAAAGATGAATGAGCCATGTGCACATGAATGGCCCTTAAAACTACAGAGCAGAGGAGAGTCAGCTACAAACCATTTGAATAAATACTGCGTCAATGGGAACACGCTATCTTCATTATTCCCAGATCCCCATTCCCAACTTTACCTTCTCTCTACAGTTTACTTCTAACACTGAAAACAAGCAAGCAAACAATTGGGATGCTTTTGAGGGCAGTGGAGTACCTGCCTGGGAGAAGTGAAAACTCTGAGTGACTGTGCTCTGACAAGGTACGGTTCAGCCTCCTTGCTGCAGCTTTCACACTGTCAGTACCCTTTCAAGGAGTGTGGGCTGCCACATCTTTGTAATTCTTACAGATTTTATTTATTCTTATCTATGTGTATGGGTGTTTTGGCTGCAGGTATGTATTGTGCCACATACATGCCTAGTATCGGGGGAGGTTAGGAGAGGGGTTGGATCCCCATAGATAGCTGTGATAGACAGATACATGTGGGCACTGGGAACTGCCCTGGGTCCTCTGCAAGAGCAACAAGTGCTCTTAGCCAATGAGCCATCGCTCCAGCCCCATCTGTATAAATATTCCTTACTGAAAATGTCACTGTTGAAAGTATCCCCACCTTTCAGCACACCACTGAAGTGCTTTCTGCTGTTCGTAAGCAGAAGAAGGCTGTGATGGGCCCCACAAGAGAACACGTGTTTGGGGTGGCTTCATTCGGGTAGAGATACAAAGCTCTAGATCACTGAGTATGCTAACCAACAATATATTAAAAGGAGGGCCTTACACAGAAACACACATTAAAACGTGATTTGTATCAATTAACTGATGAAAACTTTCTGAAAAGAAGTTCTCATGGAAATCTTAACTTGTATTTCCCTGAGGATCAAAGACTGGGTACCGGCCAGTTTGATGACTTTACAGAGAGTAAACAACTGCATTTAGGAGGTAAAAATGTCAGTCAAAATAAGGAACTGATTACTGCAAGCATCAGATCTGTGCTCACCATTTCTAGAGAAAGGTGGCTGACACAGAGAAGGCCAGAGGCACAGACAATGGTACTGTTGGACTTCTAGCCTGGGTGGTGATTTGTGGCTATTTGCTGAATGATAACTAGTAAGTCATAGTCTCACATCTTATGTACCTTTTTCACTATAAAGTATGTTTTAAAGCTACCTTAAAACACAGACTGTAAGTGTGACACACTAGTCACATTCTCCAGGGGTGCTGAAATTAAAGGCATCATGTATGTGTGTGTGTGTGTGTTAACGTAAGCTTTATGTTTTAAGTAGTTATACCTTTAGAGTAGAGTTGAGCAGAACGTCCAAAGTTCCCTTGTCCAGAGACAACCATAGTCTTTGTCCTTTTAAATTGTTTTCTGTATTGACTGCCATCCAAAGTGTTCACTGTATTCTTCAGGATGTTTGAGAAGGCCAAAGCATAGTCTGGATGTGTGGCACCAATCCATGATGTGGGTTGCATTTCCAGCTGGCAGTTCCCAACCGAACTGTTCTCCACCCTTTCAGCCAAGTGTAATTAAGAGCCCTACTGCGCAGCTTCTATGCACACCAACTGACCTCCCTACCCTGCCCAACTCAGTGAGAGCTTGTGTGGACCGTTCTAGGGACTTCTCTCCTTAGTGAAGTTGCTACAATAAATCTACAGCCGCTTTTCTTCACTGCAGCACGGGGAAGTCAGGGAGGATGTCTCTGATGTCACATTCTGAGTAGGCTGAACAGTATGCTAAGGACACACTGAGAGGCCGGACCATCTGGCACACTTTTCTATACAGCCTACTCTCAGGGAAGATTTCCTGTTTGGACTACTCAGAGGCGAACAGGGGAAATTTTTTAATGAGTCGAAATGTTGGCTAGTGAAAACAAAAGAATATCTAAAATTAGCAGTGGTGGGCCCAGATTTTTCAGCTTTACAGTAATCCTGTAACGATAAAATAAGGAGCCTAAAATAATTCTCTGTGTTCAGAGCTTCCAGCAATAGAAAAGGTTTTCGGCTAATGACAACGGCTCGGAGGGTTAAATACTTAAAACCATACTGTGGTCCGGTCCGGATACCACAAAAGGCTTGTGAGGCAGAGCGATAAGGAGAGACCAACTCTGATGAAAAGGCCAACACTCTCCCACTCTCTTTCCTTCCTTCCAAGTGAATGGCCAACTCGCCTTGAGTTCTGCTGTTTATTTAGTAGTCTAAACATGTGGAAAATTACTGTGCTCTGATTTCAGGCTGCTCGACCCTCTTGTCTACCCTTTTCTATCCTCAGCGCCTGGCCCTGCTCCTCCAGCGTCCACAGCAGCAACTCTCCTGCCTCCTTGCTTCCTATGAGTATACTAGTAGATGTTCCTATCAGGAGGGCAACGGCCTGGACTATGATCTCTCTGCCCCTTGTTCCTTTAGTTCTCAGAAACTTACTGAGTTGACTGTAAAAATTTTTGAATGATTTTCCAGCAAAGTCACCTTCCCACTTGGAGCAAAAAAAAAGGAATTTTAACATCTGTGAATAAAAACAAATGGAAGGAATATGATTTTATATTCTCTTCTAGTTTTTATACTTCAAACATGGAAAAGTCAGAAGAAGTAAATACAGCATACTACGGTATCATAGGCTTAGCATTTCCGTTTCTGCTAAATTTGAGGTGGATTCAAATTGACTCTGGACCATTTACGTATTACTAAGCAAAAATTAACAAAGAAAACAAAACACAAATTTTATTTTATTTTTTGCTTTTTTTGAGAATTCTGTGCAGAATATTTTAATAATATCCACTCCCTCTCTAGACCCACTCCTCCAGTTTTGTGTCCCCTGCCTCTCCCTGCCATGAAGTGGGCCTGCTTAGCTTAGAGGAACCATTTTGGTGATAATTTCAAAACATAAAATCCTACCCTGTAATTTCTCTGCTTGAAGCACTTCAGTGTTTCCTCCTCACAGGACAAAGACTCAAAGGAACAGCCAGCCTTGCTTCTGAGCCATCCGACAGCACACTATAGGTACACAGACCTCCTGAACACATTGCTCAATAAAGCCTGACACTTCCCACTGTTTACAAATGTAACTAAGTCCCTTCCCCTGGCAAAGTTGCCTGTGGAATTTTAGTTTAGCACTGCACAGTAGCTTCCCCAGCTCCCTTCCTCTGGTTCACCTGGAGAAGTCCTCACCCACCCCAATTGTCTCCCTCTTATCACTGCAGGCAGGCAGGGAAGCTGGACCATCAGAATCCTCAACACCAGCACAGCGACTGGTCCACAGACAAGCCACATCCAATCGTCATGTACTCACTTGTCTGGACCCTCCTTGTCTGGATCTAACACTTTACATGGCATGGGATAGGGGGAACAGAAATCTTTTTTCATAATTTCATGGCAACTATTTGCCAGCAATTGAAGTTTTAAAAAGAGAGGGATGAGAAGGAATCATAATACTGATTTGAGCCACTGGATCCAATTGTACTTAAGGTTAGATGTCCTGAGGTTTTTTAGAACCTCAGAACTGAGAACTTTTCATCCCAACCTTCCCGCCTACCTATCAACCCTCATTTGAAGGTCTCTCATGGTAAGAACCCAGAACACCTTTCATTACTCCTCTCTTTTGTGCTTCCATCCCTCTTCCATGAACTCAGGGTCTCATGCATGCTAGGTGAGCATTCTTACCTTGAGCTATATTGCTCCAAGCCCTTTGAGAGTGTGTGAGTGGGTGTCTTGCTATATATAGTCTAAGCTGGCCTTGTCGCTTTGAACTTGAGAGCCTCTTGCCCTCTTACAGATCCTGCCTCCCCCATCCCCATTCTTTCTCCATCTCTTCTTACTTTCTCCTTTCCCCTTTGAGACACATCTCATGCAGCCTGGGGTGGCTGGAACTTGATCTATAGCTGAGAATGTGCATGAATTCCTGAGTCTCCTGACTGCATGCCCCAAACCCTGAGACTCCCGGGCATGAGCCACCATGCAGGCCTTCCCAACCTTTTCATTGAAGGACCATGAAGTAAACAGTTGAGATGGCAAACCAATAAGCAAATTTGAGGATATTATGAAGGTACCAGGTATAGCCATTGAAAATGTTAACTGATCACCGCTGAAAGTTTTTCTAATCTCACAAGCCACAAAGAAAGCAAACAGGCAGAAACTGCAGCCATACCCTGTCTGGATCTGGCCCAGAAACCTCAGGCTGCCATCCTGTTGTCATGTCAGTTGTAGCTGATGTGTGCCTTGGGCATGCTTTAAGTTCCCAGCTTCTTGCTCCTGCTGGTGCATGTGCATCTAGTGTTCTTGCCCTTGTGCTAGTCCCTGCCTACCTGGTTATTCAGAGCACGCTTCAAATACCACCTCCTTCCTGACACTTCTTTGATATCTCAAGGAGTTATGGAGTTGCATCTTTCTCCTCTAATCCTGGAGGACTACAGTTTTCTCCTGGTCTTGACTCTATCTTATATTTGGTTACTATAACCTCTTTGAATTTCCTATGCACTGTAACAAGGCAATATTCTTTAAACTGGCAATATTCAAAAGCTATATTAAAGTAAAAGATTCCACAGCCTTAAAGCAAAACATTTTGGGAAAGGAAATAGGCTTCCACCAGAGACCAAGGGCCATGCTACTGGCAGTCAGGGAAGCTTGACATTCCGAAATCAGAATTATGCGGGGTCAAAAGGAACTGCTGATCCTGATTGGTCATAACAGCTCTACAGCCTGCCACTTGTTTACCATCCTGGGATGATTATACTCAAGAAATTAGAGATACGAGAGCAGGGGAGTTTCCCACAGTCTTTTTTTTTTTTTCTGGTAGGAAAGAGGGGAGACAGAAATGTTGGATGAATTCCTGGGCTGTGGTGTTCAGTTTCAGTAGCCAGTGGTCTCATTCTTCCTACGGAGTAACACGCAGTGCTGCCCCAGGTCACGCATGCATGTCCAGTACCATGACTCAGACCTGACTGGTATAACATGTAAGCTTTAAATCCATAACATTTTTAAGTTATTTAAATTGAGCTCTCTAATAAAACATATACCTCTATTTGAGTCCTTTCTAAATAATAAAATGTCATTATTATTGAGGCACAATAAGTTCATCCATGGACCGTTTAAAATTAGTTTGGCACTCTCAGGGCCCACCCTGCGTACAGTTCAGAAATGTCTTTTAACTTTTGGAAAAGTGTGACATACAGTTTTGGAACACCTATTTAACTGTTTTGAAGAACTAAATAATTAACTGGTTAGCTAACTAAAAATGCACTCACCCATTCAGGCGGCATGCTCACAAGTCATATTCTTCTAAACTCTTAATTGTGTTATCATTTGTGTATGTCATATACAGAAAAACAACTATCAGTAGGAACAGAATTAGTTAGTGCTCCTAAATAACAGAGCTTTTGTTGTGTGACTGAGATGCCCTGAAATTTTCCACTTTTCAGTGTCCAACCTTGAGAGCACTAAGGTGTGTGTCTTTCTCTCATCCTCATAAGGCCCTTCCTGTTACAAACTGTTAGGCTCTCCTCCCAGCCATGGGCAAACACTGGTCAACATTTTAGCTGTACGCTTTTGCCTTGCCTGGGTACTTCACAAAAACAAGCTTATCTTGTGTGGTCTTTTGTGAACTGTTACCTTCACAGGATATTTATGAGGTTTGTTCATGTTGCAGCATGTACGCTAGTCAATTTATCTAAAATTGCCGAATCATATTGCATTGTAAGAACACCTACTGTCTTCTTAAAAATTCCTACGATTTCTGTACAGATTGTGAACACAAGTTATTTATCAGTGATGATATTTGCAAATATAATATCCCATCTGTACCTTGTCATTTATTTTTCTTTTCTCAAGCATCTTTTAAAAAGCCGAACTTCTGATGATCTTATCCACTAAGTTTTCTCTTGTAGATGGTGTTTTGGTTGTCATATATAAGAAATGTTTTCCTAAGTAAAGTATGCTTTTGCTTTTATATTTTTTTTCTTCTAGAAGTTTCCTTGAAATGTCTTAGTTCATCCACACTTGAAGAACGGGGTACAGGTTCTCCTCTGGTGTACCTGACACCAGGCAATACATAGTTGAGCAAACTGGAAGCATCTTTCCCTACAGCATTTTCCTGTTATGTTTCACCCTCAATCTACTGAAGGCCCCTTGTTTTATTTAGGAAGCATGTGCTAGAAATCATAAAAAAAAAAATATTTTGGGTTGTTTTAGAGGATATTTCCTCAAAACAAACAAACAAACAAACAAACAAACAAAACCCAGAAGCTGGTCCAGCGGGGCCATCTGTTATAAGAAGAATGAGAAAGCAGCTGTCTGCCTGCCTGAGCTGCACTCATGTCAGCAAAGGTGCAATCACCTCCTTGGTGAAGGATTTGATCATGACAGCAAATCCCTTACTCAGCACGGCTTGTATTAGGAAGGCTTTCTGATCCTAAACCCAGGGTTTTCCTCCTGTACTCCAAAGGTACAGTAAAACCTCAGCCATGCAGAGCCTGCAGAGTGAACTGTGCTTTAGCTCTGTTTACTTCCTAATAATAAATATTTACCCAGCATTTCTAGGTGGTTTCTATGAGGCCGGCACTCCATCTGCTTGCAGGCCACTCATGGTCAAGGATGAAGGTAAGGAAGAGGAAGAAAAGATACCCATTTGTGCAGCTTTTGTAGCTGTCCTTGTAGAATTTCTGTTTGATGTGCTTTCTGATGTATTGAATATAAAATGACTATGGCAGAAATTAACTTTATAAATAAGTTAATAGAAACAACAAAAGCATATTAAAGCAGCATATTTGCTGCCCCAAACACTTTGTCTGAGACTATTTTGATTAATGTGATTTTTAAAGTTTAGCAACTATCACATGTGATATGAATATAAAAACAACAAAATTTAAGCAAATAAGCAAAAATTAAAAAATTCATTTTAGGTGGTATTAAGAGCTAAGAAGAGAGATTACAATGAGGCTGCTGTGGAAGTAGGTGCCTGAATGGGAAGGTAGGTGGAGTGGTATGAATTCTGTGGACAGGGCAGCTTCTTCAGGGGCAACACTCAAGCTGAGGTCTTAATAAAATCAACCATGGAGCATCTTTTAGCATCTGCCATCTGGGATCAAAACCAACCCAATTCATTTCCTCCCTTCACCATCTTTTTAAGAATAGTGTGTTGGCCCGGAACACTGTGTGGACTTAATGAAAAGGGACTTATTTTGAAAGAGGGCACTATCATATGTAAGTCAGTAGGAAAAGGCCTGGCTGTGGCAGAGTTCTCAGCAGTAGCCGGTAACAGCTAAACAGACGTATTCTGTAAGCACCTGTTTCTTGGCAAACACCATTCTGTCTGGGGAATAAATGCTTGCCTCTTCCTTCAGTGACGTTTCATGTGCACTTAAAAGGGGTAGGGGGTACTTCTTCCTTTTTGAAAAAAAAAATTACCTAAGACCCAAGCAAAGGATTCCTTCCTTTGCACAGACTGCTGCATCTCCACTTGAGGAGACGATCTGCTATGCGGTTAGTCATCACACGCAGTGCACTCGCAAAGGTGTCCATTCTGTTCCCAGCCTGCACTTTCATCCACTTAAAGTGTAGGTGACAACAAGCTTTCTGCAGTGGCAACCCCACTACGCATGTCCCATTCCTTTCTTCTTGCTGCCACCCAGACTTAACATGACAGTATGGTACTCTGGTTGTACTAGAGCTCTCTGTTACTCACCTGGGAAGCTACGGAAATGGAAGGGGAATCCCTTGGAAGAATCCCTCCAAGGGATGAATATTGGAAACTATAAAGTCAGGAAATTATACAAATGAAAGACAACAGAGTGGCCTTTCCAAAATGAAAGAACTCTTACACTAGCAAGCAGCTGAAGGTGCCACCATGGGCGGAGGCCCGAGGACCTATAGTGAACATGCCGTGCTTTCCCTGTATCATGGTGTGGATGAACCACTAGAGCTAGAGATAGGCTCTAGTGACTCTAGGTTTCTATTGTGTCCAAAGCAGCTTGAGCCTTAGGAGGCTTAGTACAATTTTTGTTCCTTTAAAAACTAACGTTTTCATTTTTGGTTTGAAGTCTCAGTAAGGCTGCTGCAGTTGTCACTGCTCTCCGAGATTCACTGTGTCACCCAAAGACGACCAGAAGAACAAGGCCAGAAAGTCGGCCAACAAAGACAAAGAAAGACCTAGCAAAAAAGTTTGGGGGCAAGGCCAAGAAGAGGAGGTCCAAGGCAGCTTTTGAGACAGGCTCCACAGCCTTGTCTTTTCTGACAAAGCTATACATGACAGACTCTGTTCCCAAACTCCCAACCACAAGCTCATTCCTCCAGTGTGGCCCCTGCTAGACTGGATAGTTGAGGTTTGACCCTCAGGGCAGCCTTTTGGGAGCTACTCTGGAAAGGACTTACTGAGGTGGTTTCCAATCACAAAGCCGTGGTAATTTACTTGAGAAACACAAAGTGTGGCGATCCCACAGCTGCTGACAAAGATGCACCAACAGGTTCAAACACTGCACGTTTGGAAAATAAAAGTATATTTAAAAAAAATAAAAAAATAACTTGTTTGAATAAGCTTTTACTACTTTGGCTCTAAAAAAGCAAGTATGTTAAGCTCCTTATCTAGTGAACTGATAGACTTTCAATGCTCATCTGCCATTTGGTCTAAAGAATAAAGAAGTCTGGGCTGGGGTAGTTGAGACCCTGTGTTGTGAAACACGGTACTTCACTTTCCTGTCCAGGGTTTAAAGTTACTGAGACTTTGGTCTCATGGCAGTTGGAAAAGGAGAATCAGGGTCAAGAGCAAACTAGGTCTCTGTTGAGACAAGACACAACCCAAACACAAAGCCCCACTTCTAAAGCAGCAGCTATCCCTGGCCAGATGGTGCACTGCTCACAAGGCAGGGCTGGGTTGGGCCTTGCCACTGACTTGGCCAATCACCCTGGGAAGGCTGCCTTGGTTCTACAGGGGGATGAGCCGAGGCTTGGTAGTCAATCACTCTGGGAAGGGGGCCTTGCTTCTACAGAGGGGTGAGCAGAGGCTTGGGTAGGCTGAACCATTTTCTAAACCCTAGAGCGGCAATGTTAGGCCTGTACCTGCTTCTCCCTCCCTGCTGCTCTGCGAGCCTGTTGCCTCTGTATGCTGACTGAACAAGCCTGGTGGACACAAGGAACCTGCCTCACACTGAGCAGACTTAAAAGGAATTTGCTTGAATTGCCCCACAATCTGCTGAGACAGGCAAAATCTGAGTTCCGTGAGCTCATAAACACACATTACATAGAAAAGCGTTTGGAAACTTTTCAATAGTTTGATGGCTTGTCTGTTTTAAGAGAATACCTGTCCTACTTGACAAACAGACCGCCAAATGAAAAGAATATTTTAAGAATAGTGAATAAACAGTGCAGTGTGGGAGTTTGTGAACAGGTGGCCCTCAGGTAGTGCTCTGAATACTGGTTCTGCCACTTTGTCCCCATATCACCTGGAGAGGTTTACTTAACTTCTGTGCGCCTCATTTTCCTCTCCTGCAAGATGGGGATATTAATAATGCCTATATCCCTGGGCCTGGTGAGAAATAAGTAGACTGTACACACAAATGTGCTCTGTCCATTACAGCTTGGCGCACACTGAGCGTTTACTAGACGGCAGCTGTTGTGAGTAGAATATGCTTGGCTAATGCTGTGAGAGGATGATTCTGCTCTGGAATGGAACTTGGGCTAAAATACACTGTGCTTGGTAGCTGCACCATCGATAACGCTGAAGGCATTGGTGTAAACATAACACAGACACCCTCCCCAATAGAGAACACCAAAACCCCTGGGTTCTGTGGTGTGAGGGACGTCATCTGTGGCAGCCCATCCTCTTATCCTACAGGCCAGCAGGTGGTACCTGCCTTCCTACTGATTCCTTCACTTAAGAGGCAGTGATGCCACCAACCCTACTTCTGCTGAGAAGGATGGGGACCAGGACCCCCCAAAGACACCAAAATCCACAGAAGCTCAAGCCCCTTGTGTTAAATATTGAAGCTTGTGCAAATTATTTGTGATCCCTAAAGCAAAATAAATGTTATGTAAATAATCTGTTTCTCTTTCCTAAACAATATCTTTTAATAATAAAGGTCTGCATGTGTTGGCTACAGATGCAATTCTGTTTTCAGTTGGCCATGGGTTAAGTATATCCTACCTGTGTTCACATACTGAAACTTAATCCCTGCTGTGAGGTATTAAGATGGTGGAAACAATCTGGCTTGGGTATGTAGAGGTGAGGTCTTTGGAAAGAGACAGGATTAGGTAAGGTCATTCGGGAGGGACTCCCATGCATACCTAGAATCCTAGAGGGAGAGGGAGAGGGAGAAAGACTGCAGCCCACACTCTCTGTCCTTTACTATAGCACTTCAGGACCCTCCAGCAAGAAAATTACTGCCAGACATGGCTTTCCACCACATTCATCATCCGAACATCTTTTCTTTTTTTTTTAATTTTATTAATTACACTTTATTCACTTTGTATCCCCCCATAAGCCCCTCCATCCTCCCCCCCCCTTCTTCACGCAAGCCCCTCCCCAAGTCCACTGATAGGGAGGTCCTCCTCTCCTTCCTTCTGATCTTAGTCTATCAGATCTTATCAGGAGTGGCTGCACTGTCATCTTCTGTGGCCTGGTAAGGCTGCTCTCTCCTCAGGGGGAGGTGATCAAAGAGCAGGCCAATCAGATTATGTCAGAGGCAGTCCCTA
>NW_026596040.1:1442693-1517878 GCF_907164565.1 Psammomys obesus | reverse complement strand
CCCCCCCCCTTCTTCACGCAAGCCCCTCCCCAAGTCCACTGATAGGGAGGTCCTCCTCTCCTTCCTTCTGATCTTAGTCTATCAGATCTTATCAGGAGTGGCTGCACTGTCATCTTCTGTGGCCTGGTAAGGCTGCTCTCTCCTCAGGGGGAGGTGATCAAAGAGCAGGCCAATCAGATTATGTCAGAGGCAGTCCCTCTTTCCATTACTTATGGAACCCACTTGGACACTGAACTCCCATGGGCTACATCTGTGCAGGGGTTCTAGGTTATCTCCATGCCTGGTACTTGGTTGGAGTATGAATCTCTGGGAAGACCCCTGTGTTCAAATTTCTGGTTCTGTTGCTCTCCTTGTGGAGTTCCTGTCCACTCCACATCTTACTATTTCCCACTTCTTACATAAGATTCCATGCACTCCGCCCAACAGTTGGCCATAAATCTCAGCGTCTGCTTTGATAGTCTGCAGGGCTATCTTTCAGAGGCCCTCTGTGGCGGGTTTCTAGGTTGTTTCCTGTTTTCTTCTTCTTCTGGGGCTGAGGAGATGGCTCAAGAGGTTAAGAACGAACTTCTTTTCTTTCTTTCATCCATCCATCCATCCATCCATCCATCCATCCATCCATCCACCTAGCATTGTGTGTATGTGTGCACGAAAGCCTAAGTGCCGCAGTGTACATATAGAGGTCAGAGGACAACTCTGTGGAGTCAGTTCTCTCCTTCTATCTTTATATGGGTCTTGGGGATTGAAGTCAGCTCTCCAGGTTTTCACACTATATTCCTCCTTGCTCTCATGTCTTGTCTGCTAGTAGGCTAAATGCTGGTTCTCTAGTAGGGGAGCCCTTTTGAGAAAGACAAGCCTAGAGGACATTCAATGAGAAACCTGCCACAGTGGGTTCAAAGTGGAAGGGGTCACCATGTTCCGTGAAGACTCGCAGTGGCTGGGAGGTTTTAACCTCTTTGCTCGCAGCCTTGACACTCTGCTTCGCTCCCTTCCTTTGCCGGGAAAAATATTATGAACACAAGAGCTGGGGACTGTTCTTTTTACACAGAAACGTCTCGGATATAAAACAGAAGTTGTTACTTACTGAATTTGATAGCATAAGATATTTAAGAACAGGAATCAGTAACTTTAATATATATGTGGTCCTATGTACTTTCCATTGGACAGCTAAGTAGGAAGAACTGGAGGGTTCTTTCAATGCAAACAGCCATAGCCAGGTGACTTTATTTACTCTTCGGTCATTTTTAGTTTTTAAAAAGGTGGTGCTCATTATACCTTTTAAATGCAGAAATGTGTGTGTATACATTTATGTGAAATACAGAGAAAAAGTTCATTGTTTCTAATTGTAGCTACAAATGAAGTCGCACAAAATCAGAAGACAGTAACAGGCACAACCCGAATCAAACTATTCATTGTGATGCCCGCCTGCCAACACGCTGGAGACTATTCTAGATTATTGCTTTATATACATATGCATCTGTATGGGTTTCGCACATCCTACTTTGCTTTTCCCACAATACAAGTTTATTATAAATATGACCTGTCAATAAGCAACTATCAGCACTCCAGGGTTTAGTAGTTGTTACAATTCATGGCTGTGTGAGAACAACCGAACTACCATCACTTAGGGACGCTTGTCACTTATATTACTTCGCTTTGTTATTATAAATAATGACAACCTATTCACCTCTGTGGAGATCTCTGATTATCTCCATATGCCAGAAAGCAGAGGAGCAAGGGCTAAGCCACAGGAAGGCCTGTGGCATTCACCAGTGCTGCCCACACTCTGTCCCCAGAGTCTTGCTGATCTAGAATCTTGCCCACAGTGGGGTAACTTGGCCCCATCCCTATTCGCTCCTCCTCCTCCCTCCTTCCTATTTCTTAGGTGTATGGATTCTGCTTCTCTTGTCAAAGAAACCCATCAAGACAGGTAAGACAGAAATGAGCAGATCTAGTCTAGGGCTCTAGAAGTCCTCCAAAATAAAACTGAGTTCTCAGATTTGGGTACAAGGCAAGTATTGAGTGATAGAAAGTACCAATTCTCAATTGAGAATGACTGGCTTCCTCTAGCACATAAGTCAGCAAGCTGCACTTGAACACTGGACTGAGGAAAGAGAATTAATAAGCTCATAAACAGTCGGGTCACATGCTGAATATGCACACAAACTACCCCTGCCCCTCCAGCAGCAAGACTGAACACACGTAGGAGGTAAGACATCCTCCATAACCGCCATGGAACCAATGGGAGATGGTCTTTACTTGCTTGTTTTCTTTTAAAGGGGACAGAGAAGAGATAAATGTGATTTGGGTTGTGGCCTGTGTCTTTGCAATGACTACTTTAGCTGGTTATAAAGAGGCATTCTCCACCCGCAGAAGGCAGGAGAGGACAGCTGGCATCTTAGACTTGGCAAATCTCTCCTGAATGGTCAATGTTGTCTCTGTATGTGACAGATGGATCTGGTCCAAGGAATTTGCTAAAACAGATAATGTAATACTCAGACTGTCAGCATGGGCCCGCATGCACTGCTTTCCTTTAACCCCTTTCCCTCCGGGAAACTTCCAGAATCTCAATACCTTACCATCTTATTAGAAAGTGTTTCTCCAACCAGAGACAAAGAGAATTTAAAACCATGTGGCTACCATGAACAAATAAAGGGAAACAGAAGGACCTATGTCAGTGGAGCCCTGTGAGGAGGCTCAGCAGGGAGAAGCACTGGCTGTCAAGCCTGAACAATTGAGTTCATTCCCGAGGACACACATGGTAGAAGACAATGCTCGTGAAAATTGTTCTTTAACCTTCCCTTGCATGTGATGGCCACACACACACACACACACACACACACACACACACACACACACACAAATAATAAAAATAAAAATATTTTTAGAATTTCATTAAAACAATAGTTCTATCTGCTATCTTCCTCCCTTATATTCTACCTGCGAAACTTAAGGGGCTGTTGGAACATTGTGAGGAGAAGGAAAACTGCCATTGAAGCTTGAAGTTCACATTAGTATTTACAGACCTACCGTAGACAATGAGGACGTGGTACAGGAAGACACTTCCCTGTATCTTCATCCAAACCAGAGATAGGGAGTGGCCTCCAAGGGCAGCCTGAGGGAATTTCCACTGGTGAAAAGAGCAGCTGCTTTCTGGGTAACTCAGGGTACATGTGGGCAGGGAAGAGCTGGAGAAATGAGTTTCCCAGAGTGAATTCAGCCAATAAGCTGCTCTCTGGCAAACCATGGATTACGGGCAAGTTTTGCTACTGCTTAAGACAGGGCAGACTCCCATGGTAAAACATGAAACCCCAGGACTTTGCGTGCTTCCAGAACAGGCACCGAGCTGCCTTAACAATGTAGCTAGTAGTAGGAGAAGTTGGCATTTTCTGAGGGCTCCCCATAGGGTGGACAGTCGGCCCGCTCTGTCACCATCCACCGCCCCACAGCAGGCCCAGGAAGAGCCCACCATGTATGAAACTGGTGCTCTGGGCAATCACAGAAGCCCTCCAGCACACTTTACACTGGGGCTGTGCCAATCCCCCACCTTGTCCTCCCTCGCTCACCTCTGTGAATACTTGGCACAGCCATGCCTTTACGTATCTTTTGAAAGGTTATACTCCCACCAAGAAAACTTCCAAGTTCCTCTTCACACCTTACCTGGGAATGGCCTTTTTGTTTTGTTTTGTTTTGTTTTGTTTTTTCTGGTCACTTGTAAATTACACAAGTCATAAGAAGAGTAGAGCAGGCAGTCTGCTGCCAGAATGAGGGGTTCAAACAGTCAACCAAAACAGCCAATCATGATGCCAGAAGGACTCTGATCAATAGGTACCACCAACTTTCCAAAGAACCTGTGCTGTGTAGCGTTTGGAGGCCTGAATGACTGAAGACAATTTATTTCAGAAGTAACAATCTACCCATGACCGTATTTTGAGAACAGAATGGCTCATAACAAAGTAACTACACAAGAGTAGTACAGGCCAGTTACCCTGTACAGAACAAAATATTTGCCTTTTTATGTAGGAAAGGCTGGGAATTCTGCTATGAGTATATAAAACTCAACTGCTATGTGAATAATTTCCTAGACCAGTTGCATAAGATGAGTAAGACATGATCTTGAACATCCTCTGTGTATGACAGGCTTTGGAATTCAGAGCTTATCAACAGATGCCATTTTGTTATTTTTAAGGGATTTGCCTAACAAGTCTTCCTAAGGTATCAGAGCCAGGCCTTATCCGAGATGCTGGGAATCCTGAAATGCTAAGGCAGGATTGCTCTTTCTCTGACAGGCTCTTGGTAAAGTGAAGTGAGACAATGTGAAGCCAGGCAAGAAAGTGCTCTGAAGTGCAAGAAATGCTAAGGCAGGATTGCTCTTTCTCTGACAGGCTCTTGGTAAAGTGAAGTGAGACAAAGTGAGCCAGGCAAGAAAGTGCTCTGAAGAAACCATGTGGCAGAGGGTGACACGTGAGGGTCAGCAGATACAAGGCAGGCTGCAGAATACGGACTGAAAAGAAGCTTTTGCAGCAGCCAAGGCAGGAAGGCAAGAATGGGCTGGGTTTGTAGATAGACACATAACACAAGGGCCAGACAAGCAAAGGAGGTGGCCGCAGGAGGTGAAGAAAAGTAAGCTGGGCTTATGGAATAGGCCTTGAGGAAGAGTTAGATTTCAATCTATGAACAAACAGAAGGCGCTGGGGAGTGATAAACAATTTCCTGAATCTGGGATATTGCTAGAAATGTGAAGTGTTTAAGAGCTTAAAAATAAAAACCAAAAACACTTTATAGTTACAGAGCCATCTTCTGAGTAGGCAATCAGAAACCCCCTTTCCAAAGAATGCTCTAGAAACCTCTTCAGCACATATTATATGTTTAATGATTCACACAGCAAGCAAATATTTTCCTCATTATATCTGGGAACTGTGATCAGACTGAGAAGCCATGAAATAGAATACGTGGTGCTCACAGAGGCAAGGAGACAGTTAGCCAGGCAACATACTGCCAAACACACTCTACCAGAGAGATGAATACTCCCCACGTACACAAAAGGCCCAGAGAAAAAGGTGAGAATGAAGAGGGGAAACATGAAAGACTTTCTGAAAGAAATGCTGTTTCAAAACATTGTGTTCCCAGGTGGTGAGAGGAAACAGGGCAAGGTTAAGGAAGTGAAACAAGTTAGTAGGGCCAAAAGAGAGTTTGAACAAAAGCTTCAGTGTCAACCAGGACAAGATCCCCAAGGCATCTTAAAGAATAAAAGGTTCATTGAGTTTGTAGGAGAATCACTGGAGGTCACTGGAGATGTCAACGCTGGAGAGTAGTAACATATTCAAATTTGCGTAGTAGAGTAACACCATAGTACCTACCAGAAGAGACAGGTCCAATGTCAGGAAGACCGCTTGAACAAGCTTGGAGAAGGATGACAGTAGGAGAGATGGTATCAAGTGGGTTGATACAACAGAGGCAGAATAGACAGCTTTTGTATGATGACACTAAGAGAGTTATGAGCAACAGAAGTTGGTTTCTAAGCATCAGGTGGAGAGAGGTAGAATTGGGAGCAAGAAATATAGGGTGAAGAGTAAGTGTGGGTGCAGAGGAGGGAGGGGAAGTCTTCCTGATGCTAGTGGATGGGATGGGGCTCAAAGACAATTGGGTATGGGTTTATAGAGCAGGCAGAAGGTCCTGGTGCAAACAGACTGGCAGATCAGTCCAAAGAAAATCGGAAACCAGACTCCTAGACTGGGGGTGGTAGCACACACCTGCGATCCCAATGCTGGTGAGGTGGGGAGGCAGGAGAATTGCAAATGTGAGCTACATAGAGAGGTCCTGACTGAAACACGTAAACAGAGAAATAACTGGACCCAAGAAATAACATTTAAGAATGAAGGAACCCTCAAAGGAGATAGAAAAGCAGAAGAAAAAAACAAAAAAAACAAAACAAAACAAAACAAAAAAAAAAAAACAAGCAAAGGTGTTACCAACAAACAAGCAACAGGAGGGCATCAGGAAGTGAACAGTGCCTAGTATTGACAGAAATCAAGAAAAGGACCGAGGTGGTCTTTGGGGTTTAACACTGAAGTCATGGTGATCTCAGTAAGCTGACCACCACTCAGGAAGTTGATAGGGACATAAATTAAGCAGGAATGAGGAGAGATAGGAGAGCTGCCTGCATTTATTTTCAAAGAAGGGATCAAAAACATTCAGGCCAGGACTCCTCTCCAATGATACATTAAGGCTGGATTTACCAAAGATTAGATGTATCTTTAGAATTTTTAAAAATGGGAACTAAAAAGGCTATTTTGAAACAAATTACCTCAGGCAACAATTAATTACTTAAATAAAAATAAACAAATAAATAAATGATGAAATGTCCAGGAAACCTCCAGTATTGGTTGAAGTGGTCACTTAACAGCTTTGAGTTGAAAACTCTAACTCCCTCTCTGTGAGCCAGGCCTCAGGTCTTGGAAGGTGATTCAGGAGTCCTAGGATTCCAACCTGGGTCAGTGTGTCTTCTTGGGGCAGCATTTAGTCACCACACTAGCAAATTAGAATGCTACGGGCATGAAAAGCATATGGTGGACCAGGGCAGCTCCCCAAAGCTGCCATGGTCATTGTTTTCACATCAGACTTGCAACATCTCTTCTTCTTCCACATAATAATTCCTATATATGGCCCTAATGGCGGGGAAGGCACCACATGCTGGAGAGAAGTAAGACCAGTCGTAGTCCTGAAACAGCTTAAAGACAAGTGAGCAAATGAGGGACCGAAACAGCTAACACTCATCTACTTACTCCTATGATGATTTCCAGCTCTGCTATTTATAAGCCCAGTGACCTGTGCCAGAGAGATGCCCCTTCTGAGCCTTTCCACTTAGGGGATGAAGTTTCCAATAGTCCCCTTCCTGTGATAACTGTGAATGCATATCAACCCTCTGCTCAGGGTGTGGCATAGAGGAACCCTTTGGAACATCAGAAGCAGCTGTTGTTTAGTAACACACACAACACACACACACACACACACACACAAATATCAGTCTGTCTATTGTGATGGGGCCAAGGAAAAGGAAGCTGGTGATTGACACCCAGACACAGCCCATGGGTCCTTAAAGCAATAAGGCCACTCAGAGAGGGAAGAATGTCAGGTAGAGGGCCCCCGCAGTCTCCTACTCTCCATGCTCACGGGACAAACACAATGCTGCTTTTTCTGCTGCCAATTCAACAAAAAGAAACACTGAACTTGGAATTTGAAGGTCCAGGTTCAAACAGAGGCTTCCAGGCCAACGCTGTGTGCTAGATTTTACCAGCCACTGAAATTCTCTCAGTCCAGGTGCTTACACTGGCATTTGCAAGGCGCAAGATAGTTGCTCTATGCTCCTGGCTCCTTCGACCCATTCCTAGGGTACACTGAAAGCAGCACTATCAAGTCCTGGGAAGACCATAGGGACCATGAACTGTGCACGTGCCAGGCCAGTAATCACGAGAAGGGAACAGGCAACTGTAAGACAGCACAGCCAGTGCTATGACTGAGCTTAATGGCAAAATTAAGTGGAACACTCTCCACGAGTAGTTACGAAAACCAGAAGGCACTTTTAAATAGATTTTGTGGCATTGTTATTGTTCTTGACAACAGAGCCAGTCAGATCCCAAATCTTCCTGCAATTTCTGGCCTGCTTGATGGAAACTAACCTCCAAGGGAACGGTGGGTCAGTGCATCTATCAAATACAGGCATAGGCCTGCTATAGATAGGCCAGCTTCACTGGGCTCTCTGTGGTCTGTAACTAACCTGCTAACATTGGGGAGGGAATGTTTTGGTTGGTGATCTCACAAACATTTCAGGGATCTAAACTCTACAGGTGTATGATGTAGTCTCACGAACACATTCCCCATTTAACAAATAGTATGGAAAAAGGGAGGCCTATAGTACGGAGACAGACAAGAATGGACCCTTGTCTGAAGAAGATCTATTTAGTAAAAAAAAAAAAAAATCAGGGAAATTAATACAATAAGACAGTGTATATATAATGGGTGATAATATGCTTTATCACCAAAACTTGGCATTCAAATGGTGAACAATTTACACCAGGTCAAGAGAATTAACAGGCAAGCAAAAATATATAAAATATAATTGGCAAATGATTTCTCAAATAATGACAGGTAAGTAATGGTAGAACCAACATTGTGCCCTCATTAGATGTCAGTCACTTCTTTGCTTTCCATGAAATTAGTTACTAGTTTCTTGCAATATATAATTTTCTCTGCATATTGGATCCTAAAAGCATCTGTGAAGTCTAAGATTATGAGCTAAAAATTACATAAGGAGAATAATCAGACACCTGAGTCTTCTTATGATGGCAGGTGTCATTACAGCATTGGCACTTGAGCTCCATGCCAAATCCAGATTCCTGCCTAATACCTGCTACTTACCTTTATGTTAAACTCTAAAGGATAGCTTCCTCAGGCTCCAAAATGAATTGTCTCTTGAGGCACTTTTAACATTAACATTTAAAGGCGTTCTCTAAGCTACCCTACAGCTAAGCTAAATAACTTCTCATTTTTAGCCCAGCTCTTTACACCCAGTGGTGAAAGGACTTCTTAAAGATTATGAATATGGGTGTGTTATTCCCAGGAGACAAACTGGAGGAGGGCACAAAATCCTCTCAGAAACATTCATATTACAGTGTTAGGGAATCACTCTCCTGCCTCAGGTGCCTACCTGCTGGATGTGGAGGAATTTCCCAGGTAAAATTTACTTTCAAAGCAAAGCACTTCTGGTAGAGTGAGACCCTGCTCACAGGAACCAGCTTGGCTGAGGAGACTACACAGCAGTGCATCTAGCCTGGGTGGTGAGACTTCCCCTGTTTTCCAGGAGCAAGTGCTCTGGCTAGTCTCTAGCTCAAAGGAAGAGACAGACAGCTCAGCAAAGTCATTTTGTCTCCTTGTCACTCGCTGCATTACAAATGAGGGAATTAAAAAATGAAGGAAAATATTCAGAACTGGCTAAACAATGTCCTTAAACTAAACGCTCCTAAACCTAGAACAAGAATCACAATGACATCGAATATTGATTTTGCAAAACACCGAAACAGATAATTCTCCCATAAATTCAACAATATCCAACAGAATAAAACTTTTCAACCAAATAAAGAGTACTCTACTAGGCAGAGATGGGTATTTGTCAGCAAATCTTTTACTTTTTGGTATTTATTATTCTTCAAGAGAAGAAATGTCTTTTTTTTTTTTTTCAGTTCTTTCTGATAAACATTAAAAATCTGGCAAGAAACAAAGCTCTTTTTCATAAAACAGTTCTGGAAGTGTTATCACCTGTGAAAGAAAAAAGAAAGGTGCTACACTGAGGTGAAGCAGAACCCGCAGCAAGACTGTGAACACATGGTCCATCACTGTCCCCGGCTGCCACATTCTACAGCTGGAGGCAGCCCTGCACTTGACTTATGCCTCCCAATCTACGTGCTTAGAAATTCGGCCAACTGTAAGCATGACTGTGGATTAATATCTAAATTTTTACTGGTAAAAACAGCACTCTGCTTAGTCATTTGTAAGCCACCAAGGAACAAAAGTGAGCCTGAGGTCACCTCAGCAGCCTTCAAGAGAAGACAGAACAGAACTTCTCTACTCTTCCTACACAGGAAACGGGGCCTTCAGGGAGCTGGGGCAACAGATGAATTCTGAGCACATAAGGTTCCGTCAGTCTGGGATCCTTCCTGCCACTCCCCATCAAATTTGAAATGTAGTTAAATCAAGGGGTTGCACTTAAGCTTGCTTATCTCTGATAATGGATTTGGACTCCTATCAAAGAACCTGCCCATGTGTACTTATCAGTCTCTGACAGGTATGAGGCCGAGGAATGCAATGTAGGACTTTATTGCTCACTTGTTTAGGAACTCAGAGGTTGTCTATCAGCAAATATTTGGATGAGGGCTCCAATTACTTCTGATCCTAGGTAATCCTATATTGCTACAGGGTTGCCTAGTGATAAACCATGGATTCAAAATACTTTTAGGAAGGATAATTGACAACCAGGAGGCAACAGTATATACCTGTAAATATAAAAATATCTGAATACCTCTCAACTTTTGCAGGGGTGATATGCAGTTTTCTATTAATTTTTATATTAATCTATTGCTTTGGATGGCCAGTATATCAGTCAATGAAATTCCCAAATAGTGTAAAAGCTTCAGTAGAAAAGACAAGCCTCCTTTCCTATTGATGATTCCCCAGAAGTGATGATTACTGTTGGTGAACAAGCCAACTTGTGTGTTGTCAGGTGACCTCACATACTCCCCTCTTTAGGACAATGAATGGCTGTGACTGGGGCACAGTTCTTTACCTTGCCATTCATACCTTAGCAGTAGCACCTGGACACTGGTGTGCTTTCCTGACTGCTCCGTGTCTGCAGAAGTTGCTTCTTCGTACTGTGACGGTGCACTCAGAAGGCTAAGATGGAGATGTGTAACCACCATGAGGGCCCTTACCAATGAATATGCTCTTAGAATGCTAAGCTGAAAATGCATCACCATCAATTCAATGAGCTCCTTATCAATGAATATGCTAAGCTGTTTTTCATCTTTTGCTTTTGTCTGAAACAGAGTGTCAGAGCTGGTTAAAAGAGGTGCAGAACAAATACTGAGATTGTGTCTTACTCAGTCTCTCTCTCTCTCTTAAATACTGATGTCAAAATGTGATTCAGACACTACTAAAAGATGAGGCTGCTAACCTTCCAGTCATTCTTCTCAGGACAGTAAAACTTTCCTCTCTCTAAACCACCCTAAGGTCACCAAATCCCACAGCTTTGCCACAACCAGATTCTTCATGCTGAACAGACTGGCAGCACCCCTACCCCCACACCCAAATTCTCTGTGAAGAGCTAATCTCTGAGGTTACAGAGCTTTGTATGGGGCCCAAGACTACATGGCATGACTCAGACCTCTAAACGCACTTAGGACCCACAGGCTTTGGATAAAAACATCCCAGACAGTGAGACTGTGAAACACCTCTGCAGCTAGACTGTCTGGGTTCTGGGCACCACACTCACCTCACAGGATTAGGTTCCTGCCGTCTGTGAAGCGAGGCAAAAGGAAGATCAGCAATATTTCAGTAATGCAGAGAACAACTGTGACTTTAGTAATGGTTCAAAACAACAGTAACCATTTTCAGTCCAGTCTGGTGGTGCACACTTATAATACATCTTAATTACTTTTCTATCGCTGTGATAAGACATCATGACCAAGTTATATAGAAGTTATAGAACTTACAGAAGAACTTATTTGGGGCTCATAGTTCGGGAGGGTGTGTCTATGACCATTATGGTGGGGAATATAGCTGCAGGCAGGCAGGCATGATGCTGGAGCAGTAGCTTAGAACTCATATCCTGAACCACAAGCAAGAGGCAGACAGCTAACTGGAAATGGGGTGGGCCACTAAGACCTCAAAGCCTGTTGCCAGTGACATATCCTCTTCAGCAAGGCTATACTTCCTAATTCTTCCCAAACAGTCTCACCAACTGGGGATCAAAGTACTCAAACATATAGGATTATGGGGGCCCTTCCCACCCAAACAACCACATTCTGCTCTTTGGTGCCTATAAGTTTGTAGGCACACCATAATGCAAATGTATCACTCCAGCTTCAAAAGTCCCTTTGGTCTTTCATAGTCTCAACATAGTTTAAAAGTCCAAAGTCTCTTCTGAGACTCAAGGTAATCCCTTAACTGTAGCTCCTGGTAAAATAAAAAAAGCAAATCACACACATCCAACATACAATGGCACAGAATATACATTACCACTCCAAAAGGGAGGAAAGAGGATATACTGGACCAAAGTAAAACAGAACCCGGCTCTACATCTGATGTCAAAAGGCTACGATAGCTCTGTCCTTTCAGCTTTGCTAACTGTTAACACACTTCTCTCTCTTGGGCTGGTTTCAATCCCTGCAGCTCTGCTTGCAGATAACCTATAGATTCTGTATCTACGACACAGTGTTTTTTCACTTTGACAGCTTCATATAACAGCCTGTCAGGGTCTCCATGCAGTGACTCGCATTGAGGGGGAAGAGTCTACAACCCCCTTACTCCTGTATCCTTCAGGACTCTAAAGCCAGATGCTGCCAAGTTTGGCCGCCCCACTAAAATGGAGCCTGGCCACCTCCTTGAGTTTTATTTACATAAGCTTTGATTTGCTGTTTCTTCCTAGGAATAGAAAATTCCTTAGCCTCTTTCCTTTCAGAAGTTGTAGAATTAGCTGCTGGGTGGTATCTTTACTTGAGAGCTTCACTCCCTTTATCCCATTTTGCATCAGGCCTCTCTTTATCTCATTCAGCATAAGCCTTGGCTCCAACATTAAATTTCCTGGTGCTCTTTTTCTTTTCAAACTATACATTTTGTATTTCTTTTTTTTTTTTTTTCTCTGCTTGCTCTTTTTCTCTGTATACATGCATAAGAATACTTACTAATAGCCACATGGCAGTCAATACTAGGCTGTCTTGCTATCTTCTCCACTCAGAAAATTAATCCATTATTTTCTGAACTGGTCTCAGTTAACATTTTAGGACAAGGGCAGAAAGTTTGCCATTTTTTTTTCTTTTTTGGTCAACAATATCACAAGAATGGTCTCTAGCCCAGTTGTTAATACTGTTCTTCTCCAAAGCTCTCATGCTGGGCCTCCACAGTTCATACTACTCTTAGCACTACTGTCTTCCAAGCTCCTACTAGGATGGTCCACTAAGCCCTGCTTATAGCGTTCGACCACTTTTCCGGTCCGAAGTTCCCTAATCTTCTACGTTCCTCCAAAAATACAGCATGGTCAGCCCCATCACAGAAGAAGCACACTTCCTGGTACCAATTTCCATCTTAACTTTTCTATCACTGTGATAAGACACTGTGACCAAGGTGACCTAGAGAAGAGTTTATTCAGGGCTTATAATTTCACAGGGTGAGTCCATGACCATCATGGTGGGGAGCACGACAATATGCAGATAGGCATGATGCTGAAACAGTAACTGAGAGCTTATATCTTCATCCACAAGCATGAGGCAGACACAGAAAGAGAGCGCTAAGTGGGCAGGGCGTAGGGTTTGAAGCCTCTGTTCCTGCCTCCCAGTGGCACACGTCCTCCAATAAGGCTCCAGTCCCTAAATCTTCCTAAACAGTTCTGCCAAGGTGACTAAGCATTCAAACACTACGGGAAGCTAGGGACAAAGGACTGAAAGGTCAAAGTGAATTTTAGGTACATATCGAGTCCAACTTAGTGAAAATATGTCTCAAAATTAAGATAGCAGAATGGGTTTGGAGATGTAACTCATCTGGGCACCTGCCTGGTAATTCCAACATTCAATCTCTAGTACTGAAGGGGGGAAGTCATTATTAACTAAAGCAACCCAAAGCCACCTTGGTGATGGGAACGATTCAGTCTACCTACAGATACATCCATTACGAATTCTAGTCTGGGACAACTGTCTAGTGTTCTGACTCTACTTCCTGTACTCCATGTTTTGTAAACACTCTACAGGAGAAAGAGATTCTTGGTGCTCGGCAAAGTTCTCCTTAAAAATATTTCTGCACTTCTGTTCTCCCACAGTATCACCCTTCACACAGGCACTAGCTAAGATAGAGCCATGGAGAAAGTTAATACCCTTCCCCTGGAGCCTGAACCATCTCCCTTACAGAATTGTCTTGGTTTGTTATTCACAAGCATTAGTATAAACCCTCTAATGACAAACTGATAAATGGGTGAATTGTTCTGTGTTCTTTGAACAGACAATTGAACGGTACATCCCATCGCATTACCCTCCTTCTTTTCATGGCAGCTAAGTGTGCAGACAGATTTACATTGAGTTTCTCTTCTCTCTCAGCCTGCTAATCTTCACTTTTTTTTAAATTCTAAATTTACTGAGTTGTGTATATTTTTTAAAAGAGTAACAAATGTCATGGTCCTGGATTTTGTTTGTTATCAACGATGCTCAGAACGCAGTTGTCACCAGATACCTGGCACATGTTACTCAACTGTGCTTCAGTGACACGCACACATGCAGAACTTGTTAGCACACAAAGACTTGAAATAGCAAACAAATGCCCGTTCTTAGAATAGGTTTGCAAATCTTCAAAGTGCTGCCCCAGTTTTTGCTGGCAAGAGATGAGTGTGAATGTGATGGGCAGAGTTTGAAATAAATATGATGCTCATGCGGTAAAGCCATCCCTTATCAAGAACACTGAACTCAGTTCGGTGGATGCAGGGACACCTGAATTCCAAGAACTAAAAGGGAGGAAAGGGAGCAAAATGAAGTCCCAATTCCCCAGTCTACCATAAAATGGGAATGTGGTGATTGGGCCCCATTCAGTTCCTACACCAGAAGCAAGAGCTGTGTTCACAGGCACCCCATTTCTGCCTTGTGGGGAAGGAAGCGGTATTAACCTGATGGTCAGTTCTTCATGGAGAGGTGTTGCTTATTTTATAGAAGAGATGGAGAAATGTGAGGGAAATCTGTATATGAGAAAACAGTTTGTGGGCTGGGGAGGTAGCTCAGTCAGTAGAGTGCTTCCTACACAAGCATGAACATTTGAACTTGGTGCCCAGCATGGTGACATGTGCTTGTAATTCCAGCAGTTGGGGTTGGATTTAAATGAAGACAGGCAGATTTCTGGGGCTCACTAGTTAGTGAGCCTAACTTAGCTGTCAGCCCCTGGGCAGAGGGAAGACCCTGTCTGTGAAACAAGGTGGATGGTGTCTCAGCAAAGGACACCTGAGGGTGATCTCTGTGCAGCCCCCCACAAGCACATGCAGACACGTGTGTGCTTACCCACGCACACACGCTCATGGGAGACAGTGGGGTGACAACACGGTTTGCCTGAGAGCGGAGCCTTATGAATTCGGAGGGAAGATGAGCAACCAAGTGTGGACACTAAGATCTACTAAGTTCAGGCTTTGAAGGGAGAGTGCTGTTCACTGTGTTCCTTTCTCTCCCCTCCTTGTGAAAGAAGAAACAGTGCTGCTCTTCACAGGCAGAGCTGTGCTGGCCTGCTGTCTGCACTTGTCAAATCTCAGGATCTGGAGCCACAACCACGGTGAAGGGGGACACTTGCCAAGAGTCCAGGAGGACTTGTAGGTAGAGCTACACAGGCCCCACTTCAAATTCTTCTCTGCCTACCACCTCTGTGGCCTTGGAGAAATCATTTTGCCCCCCCTACATGCAGTCCTCCCATCAATAGACTGTGACTACTCATAACAGGTGTGCTCTTCACTGGGCTGAGGAAGACAAAGTGGCGTACATTAAACTTTTAGACTATTGCTCAGCAACAGGAGATGGTCAATAAACACAGCGCATTCTCTTTCCTCCTTGGATGCAGCATTTCCTCCTTTGTACTCTTTGTCCTTTGTTGTAGCTTGTTCCAGATATTCCCTGCCTCCCCCCATGCACTTCTCCTGAAATGTAGCTGGTTGGCTTGTTCTTAGGCACACATCTACTGCTCACTATTCTCCATGTTCTTGCTGGATCCCCAAAGGTCCTTATTGTCTGAATCTGACAGATACCAGAAAAATGGAGGGTTGAGGAAAGGGAGCATGCTGGGCTACTTTAGAGGCTTTCTTTACATACCCAAGTTCAGTAGTTGTCATGACCAAACCATCTCATCACAGAAAGCAAGGTGGTGGCTGGGGGATCCTGTGGTGAGGCTGTGCAAATTTGTATATATAAAGTCACTGAGCCTTCACTAAGTGAAGAATAGGGATACTAGACTCAGCCTGAATAGCCCAGGTTCTGATCCCAGCTTGTACTCTCATGTATAACTCCTTGGTACTTACTTCCTTCTGTGTAAAAGGGTCTTAAAAATAATACCTCATGGCTTATGATGATTAAGTAAGTACATTCAAAGTGCCTGGCATACCAGTGCTTAGTTAATGTGTATTTAATGTCTTCAGCACAATTTCTATAGAGACTTGGTTTCGATTTCAGAAGGGAAAATCTGTTCTCAGAGCTAGGAACTAGGCACCATCCACAGAGGTGGAATTTTCCAGCAGCTCAATGTGGCCCTGGCAGGAGAATCAGTTCTTATTCCTATTCGAGGGTTTTAGACAACATCACCACATGTTGTAGACATTCGTGCGGCTCGTAAGCTGGCATTTGGCTGTCCTGGTGTTTCTGGCAGAACTCCAGAAGATTCCACCACTGATCTGCCTGCTTCTCAGTTCCCAGAGCTGCCGAGTCCAAAAACACACTACTCTTACATGTGAGCGGCTTACTGAA
Source organism: Psammomys obesus (assembly GCF_907164565.1). Lineage (NCBI taxonomy): Eukaryota > Metazoa > Chordata > Mammalia > Rodentia > Muridae > Psammomys > Psammomys obesus. The sequence goes on along the minus strand of NW_026596040.1, from coordinate 1,501,637 downwards.
GAGAAGGGCCGTCCTTTTCAGATTCTTTTTCTCTATTAATCAAATTCTAAGATGACAATACTATCATGAAGACTGATAGTAGCTCATCCCAGGACACCAAGTTTCCCATGGATTCTATCTAGTGATCTGTGATAGGGACTGGTAATAAAAGCCTCTTTCAGGAAACTTAGGGTTTGTTTGTTTTTTTTAATTTTTTCTTCACAATTTATTCATTATATATCCCAATTGAATCCCCCTCCCTCAACACCCCCAGACCCACTCTCCCTCCCCCTTCCCCTCATCTCTTTCTCCTAGTCCACTGAAAGGGGTTGTTCTCCACTACTTCCAACAACCCATAGCTTGTCAAGTCACATCAGAACTGCCTGGATCCTCTCCCTCCATGGCCTGGCAAGGCTGCATCATCAAGGGCGAGTGATCAGAGAGCAGTCAACTGAGTTCATGGTAGAGGCAGCCCCTGCTCCCCTCAAAATGATCAACTGATTCCAAGACTAAAAGATGACAGTGCCTTAGTTTATAAAATATATTCCTAAAGGATCCAGGCATCACACTAGAAATATATTATGCAACAACCATCTGGTCTCAAAAGAGGGACATTTTCAGAGAATGTGCAAGGGAACTGCTGAGACATGGGGGAAGAGAGCAACAGACGTTTACTAGGATTATAAGGGTGATAGGTCCCTCACTAACTAGGTAGAAGAAGGCCCACTGTAGGCTGGTCCTCTCTCCTCTAAGAATCATCCCATCTCCATCTTTCACGACCTACATGGCATCCCTCTCCTTCCTGCCCAGTCAAAGGTGAACAGGTAACTCAAACCTAGAACAGAAGAGAATCTCACTCCTGACAAGATACTGGCTAAGATATGGGTGTAGGTTACACACAGTTAGGTCCATGTGGTTGTTCGCATATTTGGAATGAGAGCCTCTACCTCTTCTTTTAGACTTAAACTTATTTGGAAGTTTAGCTGGTAGTGATCATCTTGGAATCAAAGGGAAAAACACTTATTTAAGAGGAAGTAAAGTAGAAGGAAGCTGAGCAAAATGGAAGTGGCTGGTTCCCAAGGGCAGCAGCTGAGGCCCTGGCTGTGCCATGCTGGAATACAGACATTACTGTGCTCGGCACATTTATAAGGCAGTAAGCACCATTTCACGGCAAGCTGGTGAATTATGTGTGCTGTTGATTATAACTAGAAATCTAGTTAGACTAGTTTTGTGCTAGTCTGTCCAGGCTAGCACAAAAGGTCTTCACTATCACACCTGCCTGCACATTAAAAATAGGCCACATTAGGGAGGGTTACACTCCTGCACAGTCTTCAGAAGACCATGAGGAATATTCGTACCTTAGGACCCAGGAAGGTCTTGGATAGAGAGAAAGCAGGCATTCCTGAGCACTGGGCTGTGACTGCAGCAGCCATGTGGTGCTTTATGACTGTGTCAGCTACAGCTGAATATCTGGAATACACCCTTTATAGTTCACTTATAGTTTGAGAAGGAGAATGGGTGTTACCAACTGAAATGAAAATAAAATCCAAGTGCACTTCTGCAGGTTTATCCAAGGAACTGAAGGCTAAACATAGTCATTCTGTCTGTGGGGTAAAAATAAGCAGGACTTTTCTGTAAGGCTATTTCTGCTCTCCCGTCAGTAATGCCATGATGAATCTGGCCTCCCCCAGTTGCCTCAGCACAGTGCTGGTCTCCTAGAGACACAGTCTGATTCCAAGGAAAGTGGTCCTTAGAGAAATCTTCATGTATCAGAACCACACTGATGTGCTTGGTTCGGGGTAGTAACACAGCTTCTTTTCAAACATACTTGGTTAGCTTTTACAATATAAAACTCGAGGTAGAGTGAATGAAGGAGTATGGTGTTTTGGATGAGAAATGTCTTCTGTGAGCCTGGATATTTGAACACTTGGGTCCCATTGGGTGGTACTGTTTGGGGAGGTGGTGCAGTGTTGAGGGAGGAAGTACTTCACTGGGGGTGGGCTTTAAGATTATATAGGCTTGCCTAAGTAATCTCTCTCCCTCTCTTCCTTCCCCCTCCCCCCTGACCTTGCTGCCATGCCTGCTGCTTGCCCACATGCTTCCCTGCCAAGGTGGACTCTTATGGCTCCGAAATGTAAGCCCTAATAAACCTCTTCCATAAGTCACTTTTGGTCATGATGTTATCACAGAAACAGAAAGGTTAATCAACACAAGAAGGGTATCACAGTATGTCATGTGACACTTAGAAATGGAAACAGGCTTTTTGTGGGAGAAAATATGGGCTGGAAAAAAATAAAACACTTCCAGATGGTTAGACCTATTTGACTGTGGAGCAAAACTGTGATGAAAATAAAGAACATCTCAGGAAAGTCAATTACATAAGATAAATTAATAGAAGATGTTATGTGAGGATCCAGATAGCATGGAATCCTGGGATAGGAAGACAGTCGCCTTACTAGGCTCTCTCAGATTTAGTACCTAAGAAAGGAAAGACCTTTCCTTCACATAAGAAACAAAACAACTGGATTACTACACATGAAAGGCTCATACATGCTCCAAGTTAGCTGTAAGCAGCTCCCTATGTATGCCCGTGTGTTCTTGCCTCTTACCTAACACTGTTGTTCCATTTCTAAATCGAATCCATCTTTCAAATTCAAGTGTAAATTGATCACAAAGCCTTTGTTGACCATCCTAGTGCACAGTCCTGTTTGAATCTAGACTTGCCCATCTGTCTTGTTTTTAGTTACTCTTTTTCTCCGTGAGTGCAGCTACCCTGTTGTGTGAGTGGGACTTTCCAGAATACTGGATGACTGGAAACTCCAGAGCCAGGTTCCAGCTGTGTGAAAAGGAAATACCTGCAATCTCAGCCCCTGCTCTGCCCCAGACACCACTGACCAGTTTAGTAACCCAAGCTCCATCAGGCCATAGTCAACTGTACTGTCAATCTTCTGCCTCAAAGCTACTGGACCATAGACTGACCGCCAAACAGTGACTTACCTCAGCAAAAAGCTGAGCTGGAGCAACCAGATTGTTTCTCAGGAAACACAGACAGGAAGCAGAGCATTCACCACAGGCTTTGGGTAGAATTCTAAGGAGAGCAAAGCTATGGGACAGCATTGCCGCCCACCACTCAGGGTGCCAGCAATACAAATTTGTGAGAAAGCAGGGGGAAGGGGAAAGAATGGACACAACAGGATGGGAAAGGTAGTCAGTGACAAGAATCAAGCATAGGGATGCCAAGAGGACCGACATACCAGGTAAATTCTGGTCCCTGCCTACCTCCCAGAGCCCCTTCCTCCCTAGCATTTCTGCTCTTCCTGGACTCAGCTGTACAGACTGAACTGTCTAACTACACCTACAGATACTGACTGTGACCTACACATAGCCAACACGACCCAGGATGTGTAGGAGTTGTGGATGTCCTGGTTACACAGAGAGCTTAAGTGTGCATGGCCAGATGTCTAACCAGGACTGGTCTAGTCATGTTGGTGGAGGTTGTTAACCATTTTGGGAGACAGCCTCCCTTTTGACTCTGTGTCATGAAGCAGGACTCAATATTTCAGTAAAACCCCAAAGATAATCTAATGACTTGGTTGTTGTTAGGGGAGTAACTGTGACCATAATTTTGTCAAGTAGTTTTTATTGAGCACATATGTTCTATGAGCTACAGTGAGGGCTTTCCATGAGCTACTTCATTTAAACCTTACAACAACCTTATGAAGCAGATGCAATTATCATTTCTACTGAAAAGATGAGACATACAGAGATCAAGTAACTGGCCCCTTTCAGAACAATTGGTGAGCAACAAAGATCAGAGCCCAAGATCTCAAAACTATGTCCTTACTGAGTAGCAGGGAGCCACTTTTTTTGTGCATGCATGTGTGAGTGTGTTCATGTGTGCCTATGGGGGGCAGGCAGAAGTGAGCCTCAGCGTCACTCCTCAGGATCTGTGTCCATTTTGTTTCTTGGCTCTCACTGGGACCTAGAGCACGGTGAGTAGGCTAGGCTGGCTGGCCAGCAAGCCCCAATGATCCTCCTGCCTCCACCTCATCAGTATTGGGGTTATAAGCCACTGAGTCTGGGTTTTTATGTGGGTGCTGCATATTGAATAAAGTCCTCCACCGGCCTGTGTGGCAAGTGTTTGACCACCTAACTTATCCTCCTAGCCCCAAAGAATAACTTTTTACTGAAAAATTTCATAAGGTGACATGTATGAAAGGGTTCCCCTATACCATGTATATGAAATCCCCTAAAGCTATCTTGTAGGTATTTCTGTCTGCCCCCCCCCCAAAGTTCTTCCCTGGCAAACAACAGCTGAGCCCCCTCCCCCTCTATCCTCCACCATACCATGCAGTATCTCAACCCATACGTTCTCTGGGGTCGTGGTTACAGCCACAGCTTTGCACACACACTTTCAGTCTCATGACTACTGATTGGAGCCATGTCAGCCTCAAGTCACACACAAGAAAGCAATCTTCACAGAGAAATGGGGCTGTCTTCTTAAGTGGAAGAAGATGGGTCAGTGTAATTGGGTCTTTTACTTGAAACTGCTGTGTTTCTGCATGACTCCAGTGTAGAACAAAGCATTAAGGCTCTCCAACACAACAACAGGAGTCTGCATCAACTCACACTGCTCTCCTGTTTGGGGCCAATACACTGATTACATATTCAGACCCTAGATGAGGGTCTCAGGTTTCTATGAATGCTTTTGCACATAGCATTCTCTGAATGCTTTTTTGCCTTCATGGGGTGTGCCAAATTGGGTGATTTACACTATGAGCTTGCTTGTATAAGGCAAACCAAAAAACAGGGCATAAGGTAGAAATCTGGCTCAGACCACTGCAATGGGAGCATTCAGGTCACAGTTAAGCAAGCCTCCGCTCCGGTTCAGAGTTGGATGCGTTTGAGGACTGACTCAGTGCTGGTTTTATTAAGCCTCCCTTTGTGCTGCCCCTGGAATTGGTACACAGTTGAAATGAAGAAGCTCCAGGGGCTGAAATTCCTAGAAGCGGAAGAAGAACCTGGAAAAGTCAGCCAGGCATGCAAAGAAAAACAGCAAGGAGGGTTAGTTCTACAGTAACACTGTACTCAGGAGTAGCTATGGGCGCAGGATCTAATGGGTCCATGCTGAAACTCAAGGCAGAACCTCAAAACTGGTGTGTGGAGAAGAGGAAATTTAACTGAGAATTTCTTTATGGACAAAGTTGGGAATAAAGGCCCTAGCCTCCTACAGAGACCTGGTTATCGAGTGCAACGTAGTCGTGAGGCTCCTGTGGACTGGCAGAGTGTGTGACTTGCCAAACTTTCCCTTCTGCAGGAGGTCAGAAAGCAATGCCATGCTCTGAAGCAGATACCAATTTAACAGGATGCCTGCTCTAGGGCTTTATGTAGAAAACTGACAGAGAACTTTGCCACTACACCTATTAATAAACTGCTACTTGGAAAGAAGAAAAGAGCCTAAGTGTGTAAGTATGTCCTTGGAAATGTCGGGAAGAAGAGGTTTTAAATATGTCTATTCAAATAATAGACTCCAGCTTTCTATTCTTTTTTTTTTTTAATTTTTCTTTCCACATCATTCTTCAATGCAAATAAATAAATAAATAAATAGATAGATAGATAGATAAATAGATAGATAGATAGATAGATAGATAGATAGATAGATAGATAGATAGATAGATGATTCAGGGTATCAGAAATATGGAAACCATTAGAAATTCAGTATCTGATTTTTCCTAAGCCTGTTCTGGACAATCTGTAGATTCTGAGCGGTAGGAAGCCTCTTGGTGAATGGGCTAAGAAAGCTGAATGTCTCATGAATTAGACCTCTTCTCCCTAATGTGAAGTAAGCTGTACCAAGGCACAGAAGGAACGTGTAAACAGAAGAGCGGGTGGGAGATGGTTGAAAACCCTGCAAACATGAGGTACAGTTGTAAAGATGCTTCATTCAACGTGAAGGATTTCTGAATAAATGATGAAGCCATTCTTCCTTCTGAACTGCAGCAGTGTGCTGTCATGTTTGTGGGTGTGATCTCAGCACTGGGGCAAGAAAGGATGTGAGCAGATAGTATAAGCTAGTTTTTTTCCACAGAGCCTGGAATGACAACCCCAGCAAGAGGGTCTAAGAAAGGCCTGGAAGATTCTAGACTAGTGAGTGCTCCAGCGTGCAGTAAGAGGACAGCAGCAAACACTCTATTGGTGATTCCTTCCTCTACAAAGATAAACAAAACGTAAAGAAGTATTCTATGGGATACGAACATAGAAAGGAAAATAAGTGCAACTTGGGGGTGGAGGGTTGCAATATAGAGTGGAAGAGGAAGAGAGAGAGGAAATTAAATGTCTGCAGACTTCCAGGGCACAACATAGGGTCTAACTAGTTTCTGTGATGATAACATTAACCGTTTCAGTTAGAAACATGTGGATCTTGCCTTTAGTGGGTGTTGTCTTTAGGATTCCCATGGTTCTTTCTGGATTCCGACCTCCTGCCAGTTTGTTTCCACTGTGGCAACTGAACACTGTGTGTGCTGCTATGGGATGACTAAGGACATAGCTCTTCTAATTCCACTTGCACTCAGAGTCAAAGAAAAATGGGAAAGAGGATGTGTGACACTAAGGGTGGAGGAACTGTCCCCTGGTGCAGAGTCTACAGTGCGAGGCTTAGCCCCTCAATGCTATAGAATGCAGGCTTCCTCAGAGACGGTGGAGCCCACTAGCTCACCTCAAGAGGCCCTTTTCTGCCATTTCAAAACAGGTCCTTCAAGTCAAAGCAGAAGAGTTAGTGGCCCTTACTTATCCTTTCAGCAATATGACATGAGGACAGCAAGTTCACCCTGCACTCTGGCCTGCAAGTCCCACCTACTCAAACCTTCTCAGAGTGCGAGTTCATGGCTCAACAAAACAAAAGGGCTTTCCAACTTGCTCAGTGCCTCAGTCATGACAGAAACAAAAACTAAAATCATTTAGTGAGTAATCATAAGCAGTACCACTCCCTTCTTACAAGAGAAGCTGAAAGGACAAAAAAACTTAACAAAAAGTCCTTTTTCCATTAACACTAAGCAGGTGATCTCACTGTGCTTGAAGATGGTGGATGGTGATGAACGCAGGTTATGTGAGCAGTGTGTCTGGAGTTACCAGGGCAACCGCTGACTATTATTGAGTAACTCTAAGGTGTCTGCATACAGGTCAGGAGTGAAGGCTTTTTCCATTATATATTCAACTTCAAAGTGGAGCTTTTTAGAGGAAATTGGGTAGATACAGATGGGGAATGACAGATCAGGTGAACATACTATAGATAGCTGAAGATAATTGAACTACTTGCATCTGAAAGTGTTGGCTAGGCCTTGAGAGGTACTTCATGAGTACTGCCACCATGAGATTTGCCTTCTGCTGTTCTGAGTTACAGCTTCCCAGTTTTGTAGCAGGAACTTTGATATAGTCTTGAAGCATGGGTCTAACTGAACGCACTCCACTTAACTGTCTGAGATAGCACTCAGTTTCTTCAACAACAGATTTCCTGTGCTGTTCCAAGACACGGCTTACTAATCTGGAGCCTTTGGAGAGCCAAGAGAGAAGTCACAAGGTCACTAAGGCCACTGGAGGAACGAATCAATGGACTGAATTTCATTTACAACACCCTTAAAGCAAGTCTTTTTGGTATGGGACGTGTTGTTCAAACCACTTGTCTCTTCGTTTAAAGGATGAAATAGAAGTATTCCTTATGATAGCATACTACAAAGGTCTAAAAGAATGAATACAAGGTGATTTCAAAACTAAGTACATCTATTTTTAACTGAGTTTTTTTGACCAAAAATGCAACGCATGTAAAAAATAAATTTGTTCACTACGTAAGGGTGTTGAGATGAAAAGTTGTTCTTCCCACCATAAATGTTCACCCCATCTATTTCCCTCTGAGACAACCAGACAGATTCATTTCCTGTATCTTCCCAGAAAAATTTCAGACATGTACACATACCTGTTTACGTCTATACCCGTGGGTTCTTGCCTAAGTAGTATTACATAATGCACTTGAATTGTTTTCAAATCTAGCTGTATATCAAAATAATTTGAGACCCACCCAGATCAGTTAATGAACCAATTAGCTAAGGCATTGGGCCAGTGTGTGGGGGTCAGTTACCCTTTCTTCTAAAGATGCTAAGATGCTGCTGAAGGGATGACTTGTAAGACACAGCTATCTTGCTCTGCACCTCTGCAGGCTACTGGGTACCAGCACACAAAACCCTGACTCCCTATCCTGCACTGGCTACTTTTCTACACTTTGGTGCATGACCATCTTTCACTGCTGGGCATTTCTGCTGTTTGCACAACTGTGGTGATGGCATGAGTCACCACTCCAGATACCTTCTCCATTCTGCTGCCTTCTCTGGGAGCAGCCAGTATGGATCTCATGAGCAGAGCTTCTGCACCTTCTGGCTTCCTGGGTTTAGCAGTAATGTTCTCTGGAAGACTATAGGGCCCAAGCATGTAGTCTAGTTTCTTGAAGTCATTTCCTTTCAGCTGTGGCCCTTGACATGGGTCCTCTTACGCTCTCACTTTAATTTTCCCCACTTCTGGGTTCTGATACTGGGTTCTGTTCTATTTGTCAAAACTGAACTGACAATTTATTTGACAAAATGGACAAAAAGAAGGAAAGAAGGGACAGAAGGAGAGAGGAAGGGAGAGAGGGCTTATTCTGTCTCACAATTTTATTATACAGTCCATTGTGGAAAGGAAGCCACGGTACAGGACCCTGAGGCAGCTGGTGACATTGCATACAAGTCAGGAAGGTGAGAGAGATGAACAAGAGTGCTCAGTTCAGGTTCTCCTTCTCATTCATCCAGATCCCACACATGGAGTGACCTCTCCCACACCCAGGGTAGATGGTCCCATCTTGAGTAAGCTGAACTACACAGTATCTTACAGGCACTACCTGAAGGCATATATTCTAGGGGATTCTAGATCTTGTCAAGTTGATGATCAGAATCAACCATCACAGGTACCACTGTTCATCCATGTTCCCTGAGCCTCAGAGTGGTAACTGGTTGGTGGTCACTAGCCCTCGTGTTCTGTACGATCTAATGTAACTCTGCTGCGACAACACCAAAGAACTCCTCCTTAAATTAAGCTGTTACAAGTATACCAGCGATCTTTGTAGGACCACCAATTTCTCCTTAGATAGACGGTTGTAGCTTTATCTCTCCATGGATGGTATCATCCCTTTTCCCTGGAGACATGGCCTTCTACATAGGGCAAGTAGAAGCAACAGGGTAGTATTTAACATGGCTATTTTATCCCTCTTCCAAGCATTTTTGCCAATATCCATGAAGTCACCAGACATCTTCAATTTATAAAGAGTATTTGGAGTACCATGGAGGCCATGTCTGTGAGAAGCTCATTGCTTCCTTGTGAAGGGAGTTGGGAGGCATTGGAAGAGAAGCCAATGAGCAAACGACCAAGATCTCATGTTTTACTATGGTTTTTCTTCACAAATTGTTTGGCTTTTTGCCATAATGGCAGTTAAATTAACAAAGAATCAGGAGCTGCAGAGGAATTCCTGAGGCTAAATTATTCCCTGGTGAAGACTTGAGACTGCAATTAGTTTCTAACCTAATTAGTGTAGTTCCAGTTGGCTCACCCAGAGAAAGAACATGGTAGGTGGCTCCTCTGGGAAAACACGTACATCTGCTGGCTGACTTTGTGCAAACACCTTGAAGCCTATAATGCAGTGAGTCTACGGATTCCATTGTATTTCATTATTTACATTTATTCCAGTTGTAGATATTTCATTTTACTTTTAAAGTTGTCTCAACTATTTTAATCTGGGCTGCTCTGTGTCACATCAGAGTGAGAACAAAAGCAAGAGAGCAGAGCATCCTGCTGCCATGACTGAACAAATCAATGCTTGAAACTTGTTGGCGAAGGCAAAGGACAAGGTTTCAAAAGCCATGTGTCAGGCTGGCAGTGGTGGTGCATGCTTACAATCCTAGCACTTGAGACACGGAAGCAGGAGGATGAAGGTGTACACGGCTAAAGAGACAGAGGATTTAATGTCGGCCTGGGAAACATGAGATCCTGCCTCAAAAAATTAAAATAACAAAGCCAGTAACTCACATATTGCTTGTCAACTCAGACATGATCTGAGAGATGTACCATTAAGTGACACTGCTATTGTGGGGACATGATAAGTACAACCACACAAACGAAGACAATGCACAATGCACAATGTCACTCAGAGATATAATCTGGGACCACTAGATTGCCATAAATACTGCCCTTCTGGATCACTGTCTGGCATATGAATCATACCAGCTACTGATATTGTTTACTTTGAACTATGGAATTTATTGTTAGGATAGCCTTACCCATAATCTCATCTACCCTGAAGGTAGGTATTCTTTTTGTTTGTTTAAGAAGGGTCTTTCTTTATAGGTCTGACTGTCTTGGAACTCACTATGTAGACCAGATTGGCCTTGAATTCCCAGAGATACACCTGCTTCTGCCTCCCCAATGCTGGGATTAAAGGTGTGTGCAACCATGCCTGGCCAAAAGTAGGTATTATTATCAGTTCATAGACAAAGTTTAGGTTAGAAAGGTAAATAATATGCCCAACTTTTCGGTCAGAAAGCAGAAGAGCCAAGGCTTGAGAGGCAGAAGCTACTCAATTCCTCTGCTCTCCACCCTTTCCTGCAGTTTGGGAAACACTGACTGTCAGATTTTCTGCCCCTGTTCACTGGGATCTACCCTTTCTAATATTGTGAGAACTGTTCTGTCAATACCAGCATCATGATGTAATCATGTCATACACAGAGAACGATCTGTGAAAAGAACTGCATAGCCTAGGATTCATCCACCCCTTCATGATCAAGAGGCATGCATTGGAGACTGTCGGGCTGGGCTTCCTTGGGGAGTCTAAAAACACTGCAGTGGTGACAGAGCAGTATTCCTCTGAAAGCATTCCTTCCCTTCCTCTACCACAGAAGGTATACTGACCAGCTAGGGCAGGGCTCTGCAAAGCCCATTACTGTCAGCCCTGCACAGGCAATGAGCCAGTGGTGTAGTGATGATTCAGGAATAGACCCAAGAGCTTTACAATGAGCTAAACCGTAATTTTATTCTCATGGAATTCTACCAACCTCATGTCCTTTGCCACTTACATAGAGGGTCTCAGACTTTAGCAAGGTCAAAGTTACCTGTGAGGTTTGCTAAAGGAAAGACTGCTAGGTACCCTCAACAGAGAGTTTCATCCAGGTCTAGGGCTGGTGTGTGTGTGAGGGTGAGCCTTTGCATTGAGCAAAGTCTGTTCCTAGAGACCCGTGTAACTGAGATAAAAATCCTTAAGACAGGGAAGGGGTTCTAAACAAGATCCTGGGACTGCTTCACTATCCAAGGAAGCATCTGCCTCCCAGATCCACTACATATTTTTCACAAATGCAATTTAATGTAATTTAGGTTCTCAAGGTAGATTCTGAATCTACTTATGACATTTCCACATTATATATATGATGGGAGAAATGAGTCTAAATTAACCCTAAGGGAAAAAATCTCACTGCAGAATTCCTCCAATAGTGCTGAAAGACGGGATAATCCCCTTCCCCAAAGAACCTACCAAAGAGTTAAGGCTGAAGATGCCTGACACCCACATACCTACAAAACACAGTGCCAGAAGGCATCTGAGGACAGCTAACTCAGAATGAAATCCATTCATTCAGACCCTTAATTATAAACCCTGAGGCTTGAAGCATGTACTGTACTGTCAAGGCAAATTTGGGAAATTATTTTAGATGACTAAATAAGATTAGTAAGTCTACAGAAGAGACTTAGACACTTTATGTATTTTAGTTTGTAGAAAGGAAAAGAAAAGAATATGAGATGAAGCATTTTTCCATTGTGATTCCCATGTTCCTGGAAAACAGGGGTGTAGGGGCCCCTGAGAGGGTACCCACCTCGCCCTCCCACACTTCTCTGCTGGCAGGCTGTCGGGATCCAAATGCTGCTGGCTGCCCTGGTGCATGGGGAAAAAATTCTGCTGCATCACCAAGTGTGATGGCTGCGTTGAGCAATTTTTGTGTTATAGAAATGATGGCCAGTTAATAACCAAAAATATTTATCCAATAAAATTCAGATAGGTCCAACCAGGCAGGAAGCCACATCCTAAACAACAGAAGCCAAGCAGGACTCCCAATTAGGGAGTGTGATCTTGTGGAGGAAAATGGAAAAGGCTGGCAGGAGAAAAGATGATTTGGAAAAAGACAATAAGCTACACCAGTAACACTGTCTAACCATGTCAGGACAAAATGAGCAGTCCGTCAAGGAGCCACAGGCTCTGCAGCCCTACAAGCTCAAGGAAGCAGAGGAGCATCTCAGACATGTCCCAGGTACTGCGGGGAGTACAATGGAGTCACCAAGAAGAGGCGACTCTGTGTGCAGGTTACGCCACATGTCTGCAGGCAGAAGTCTGCAGACATTTCCTACCTGCACGGAGGTGAGTGCGGAATCTATCTAACAGCAAGATCTTTCTCCTTAGAAGGAGGGTCCAGCCTGAGAAAAATTCCTCTCTCCAAAGTCCACAATCCAAAATGTGGCTAATAACAACACTTGGAGAAAAATCACAGTTGTATGCTCTGGTGTAACTATCTTGGCATACAGCATTGAGGATAAATTTCTCTTTTAAAAAGCCAGTGGAAAACACTTATCTAATGAATATGACTTAGTTTATAATGTGCAACCACATTGCTATGGAGAGCACCTTACTTTGCAGATGCAGAAACTCAGAGAGAAAGACAAAGTCATTTTCCTCCTGTCCTTCAAATTTGTCTCCTTTGCTTTCTGTATTTTCTTCACAGAACTCATTTATATCTTTTCCTCTCTCTATTTCCTGTAGAATATAAAATCCACAAAATCAGAAATTACCTTGACCCTTTTTATCTCAGGGGAAGGGGATGTTGGTTTTGAACCCAGAGCCTGATCCAAAAGCAGGCAATAGAGTCCATGTTAGAAAGAGCCCCCTCAATTCACCATGTGACCACATGAAGACCAAGCTGCCCTTTGGCCACATATATGTGCAGGGCTCCTAGGTCCAGACCATGCATGCTCCTTAGTTGATGTCTCAGTCTCTGTAAGGCCCTGTGGGTCTGGGTTAGTTGGTGATGGTCTTCTTGTGGGGTTACTGTCGCCTACAGGTCCTTCCATCTTTCCTCCAACACTTCCACAAGATTCCCAGAGATCCACCCCACGCTTGGCTGAAAGTCCCAGCATCTGTCTCAATACACTGCCAGGTGGAGCCAGGCATGTTAGGCTCCTTTGACGCTAAACCTTTATCCTCTCATCCTCTCCCCGTATGCATGGCAATCACCAATCATTATTACTGACTCCATTGTTTTGTATTTTTCAGGAAGTCACACAGTTGGTATCATACTGTTGAAGTCTTTCCCGACTAATTTCTTTAGCTGAGCAATATGTGTTTGAGGTTCCTCTGTGACTTGATCATTAATGCTATTTTTTTTACATTCATTTATTTAATGTGCTCTTGTGCATACACACTACAGGACAACTTCTCAGAGTCAGTTCTCTTCTATGTAGGTTCCTAGGTTAGAACTCATCAGATCTGGGAGTAATTATCTTTACCCGCTGAGCCATTTCTCAGCTCCAGCTCATATCATTTTATTGTTGAATGATGTTCATGGGGCAGTGATGCTACTAAATGTTAATTTGTCCACTAACACCTACTGACAGATATCCTCATGTCCTCCAAGCTTTGACAATTATTAATAAGGTTGTTTAAAAATCTCTGTGGATGTCTGAGTCTGTAGGTTTTCAACTAACTTGGTGAAACACAATGAAGCCTGACTTTGGTCATATGATAAAGTATGTTTACTTTTGTAAGAAACACAAATTTTCTTCCCAAGTGACCAGGCTACACTGCTTTCCCATCAGCAACGAGTGGAAGCTGCTGCTGCTGCCATCTTCAACCACATCGTTGTTCAGGGATATTGGCTGTGTTGATGAGTGCAGTGTCCTTTTCTTTGGTTTTCATCTGCCTGTGACATATGATGGAAACATTTTACTATTTGCTTACTTGCTATCGCTATATTCATCTTTGGGGAGGTATCTTTTCAGATTTCTTGCCCATGTTTTAACTGTGTTTGCTATTTACTTATCCTTGAGTTTTATGAGGTCTTGTGTGTCTTGGATACCGGCCCTTTATCAGATACGTGTTTCATAAATATTTTTTTTCCTAGTCTGTACTTTACTTCTTTGTTTTTCTTAGCTTTATTTTTTTTTTAAGTTTTAGATTTAAAGGAAGTTGTAACAATAATGTTTTCTTTCACATTATCATGCCTTTGGTGTGGTATGGGAAAAGTCATCAGCAGAGCCAATGTTATGTAGGTACCCTCCACACTGTGTAGCTTAGCATTTTATATTCAGAGCTATAACCCACTTGTAGTTAATGTGTCTAGATTGTTTTGCCTTTAATGGCCATGCCTAGAATGAAATCTGTATTTTTATATAAAATGTTTTGATTTTAAAGGTTGGCTAAGCGTCTCCCCCAGTGCAGTAACCCCCTATAACACACCTGTCAGTAGGCTGTGTCAGTCGATGTTGGAGCATTGTCCCATCCACCTAGATCTTTCTAGCACCCACCTAGCTCACACTTTCTCTACCCCACTTTTCTCACTGACTTCACTGGATGAATGCGACCAGACACTCAGTTAGCACTGACTCTGAGTGCACTTACGAGCTGAAAGTACGTTCTTGCACTCAGCTGTGTCCATGGGCCACCATCTACCCATCTTAGCCAGAGTGTAAATTCAGGGAGGGCACGAATTCTGCTCTTCTGGTTTACCCTAAGCAGCTTTACAGAGGTCTAGCTACAAAATATGCTCAATAAGAGTTGCTGACATTGCAGGCCAGCTAGACTTTGGTGCTAGATTATCACCTGCCCTTTGGCCCTCAGGAGAAACCTGGCTACTGCAGGAAGCTTGGGAAAGAATTGCCCAAGAGTGATACAAAGCAGCCTTAGCCTGGCAAGGGTAAAATGCTGGTAACTCTGACTTTGTTGTTCAATATAGTTTTATGCTCATAACAACAAGAGGGTCCCAATGTCCTAGGAGAAGTAGATGCATCATTAGAGTAACAGCAGATCATGAGTAATATAAATGTTTTTTTTTTCATTATGATTTCTACATGGTCATGGTGATCAATCAGTGCGTTATGAGAAATAGGAAGAAAGAATGAGCACACTAAAAAGAACAGGTAATTTCCTAATGACTTGATCCTCATATTATGCCCAATTAATAAGCAAAGGAATAATAATCTTCCACCCTAACCCCAGCCATACTTTTGTTTCCATCTGTATCAAATGTTTCTAAACATCTCAAAATGAACAAGGATGGGAGGAGTGAAGCGGTGGCTTGTGACCAGCCCAAACACCACAGCATGAAGTGCTGACAGATATCTGAATCCCCATTTACTCAAGGAAAGCAGTGACTTCCATTTGTCTGGACTGCCTAACTTCCATCTGTGGTCCATCCAGGCAAATTCTAGGCAGGAAAAACTGGAAAAACAGAAAGGAATCAGGGACATGCCTCAGGCTTAGGAAATGGCAGTGAACCTGCTGCAGAGTTTCTAGGGACTTTGGCATGGCCTTCACAGAGGGATGAGCAAACACAGGTACCTTGTGGGCAGCTCCACTGCATCTGTCCTCCCTAACGTCCATATCCATAGGAACCAGCCAGCAACTCACTCAACCTTGGGAACAGCAGTCTTGTGGGAAACAGCCAGGGTTCTACTCTAGTCTCTTCTAAAGACAAACAGGTACAACTATTCCTGATGTCACCCTCCATTCCCTGGAAAAGCCCTGAATTTGAACTAGGAAAAAAACAAACAAAACCCTGGATTTCATGAAGCAGGCTAAATGATCCCAATAAATGATGCAAACCAAATCATATACAGATACTCTAAAAATTATCCCAAGGTCCTTTCTCCGGCCTACTTTAAAAGACATATCCCCTTTACATTTAGCTGCTAAACAGTCTCTTGGTACACACTGTACTTGGGTGACTCGGGCACCCAAGCTACCACCTGCTAAAGACAAAGATTAAAGATCACTGGTTGGTATTGGTTGGTAAAATCAGAGTATTAAGCAACATGGGATAGAAATTCACCTTTGCTCATGCTGTGAAAGGGAACAGTAGTAACATATGCTAGGCTCACTGCTTTAAACAAAGGGGAGATGAGAGGGCCGAGGAAGGAGTAGGGTACAAGGAAGAGGACAGAATGGGAGTAGGATGGCGATTGGGGGAGAAAGGAGGTAAAAGAGGAGCTTAATAGCTCCTAAGGAAGAGGTGCACAAGAGCTTGAGAAAGCATACTGCAAGGCTAGAAGACTCCATGGGCAAGTCCAACTATGGAGAACCAAAGGAGACTCTGTGTCCATAAGCTGGAGAAATGCAACTGCTCTGAGCTCTGGAGTCACTGTCCACTTCTCAGTAAACAAACACACTATGCAGCAGATAGCATGTCAGCAATTAAATTTCATGAATGTTATGATTTAAAGGTGCAGTCAAACAAGAAAAGCCCTGCCTTGCTTAGTTTTATATTTCACCTCAGCCTCTAGTTACATTTCATTATCAGTAAGTCCACTTTGCAGTTGTTTTTCTTCTTAAGCATTTAATAACCCTCACTTTGTTCTAAAACAAATATTGAACCCATTTTGTGGATGACAAATATCTGAAATGAAGGGAGACCTTAGGTTGCTAATCACAGAACACACCACATTGAGGGACAGGGAAAAGGCATTGCTGTCCTATGTCACCCTCAAGTCTATGTCTCACCGAGAGAAACAACCACCTGTTTCTCTTGCTGAGCAGGGTGGGCTGAAATCACAAGACAGAACTTTCTGGCCCTGGCTGAATAGTTTCTGGGGAGGACTGGACAACTAGCCCCCAATACTTGACCTTGGCTACAGACACTCAAAGCCCCAGATGGAATGAAAAATGAAATGGCTCTTTCCTTTTATAGTCTGCAGTGAGATGTCACAATTACATGAAGGTTTGAGAAGGGGAAGACACAAAGGGCTACTCTATACCAAGTACTCCATGGAAGCAGACACAGAATTAGCATCAAACATCGCCAGTGTTCTCAGAGGAAGAGAAACTGAGACAACACGAATGAGCAAAACAGACTCGGTTACTCATCTGCTAGGTTCCTTGATGTTGTAACACTGAAGAAAATCGCTTATCATGCCCAGGAGCCAGCACAGGCAACAGCCATCAGCAAAGCCATCTCAGCGGGACAGTGCACCACAGACCGAGGGTAAGAAGCGGTGTGTTAACACTCTCCTTTGTGGCGATGATGCTTAAGAAAAATCCACAGCAAAATCAGCCAAGTTCCAAGTTCAGGGAGAAGGTTGAAACCAGGTCCATGGAACAGTGACCCAAAGTCAGGTTAAGCCATAGAAATTCCGGTGGGATGGATAATGGAAGGCCATGGGTAGCAGATGGGGGCTACCATACTTACAGTGAATTGGGTCGAGTAGGTTTGACCACATCCAGGTTTGGGTCACTGGAGTTCATATTGGGCTGCAGGCTGCTATTAGAATTAAGGATGCTGTTTGCACTCGAAGAGACTGATTCCAAACTGGAGTTGATGGTGCTGTTCCTTTGCTCCTCTGAAGAGAAAAAAAAAAAGGACAAAAAGCCCCATATGAATGCTAATAGAATAGGAATTGGCTCCTCCCACACATATGAAACTTTACAAATAAGGAGACTAAATTAAAATATCTGAAGCTTTGGAAAAGTACAGGGGAGCCAGGCACAGTAGCACATGGTTGTATTTTTAATAATTAGAAGATGGAGGCAGGAGGATATAGGAATAAGACTCCTTCTCAAAAAAAAAAAAATGGGACATAGGAAAGGGTGCAAATTAAGAGCAGTAATGGGGGAGGGGTGGAAAGGCAACTCAGTGAGTAAAAGCACTTGCCATCAAGTTCCAGTCCTTGGAACCCACACGGTGAATGGACAGAGCATGCTGTGCACTCATACAAAGACATATACCCTCCCTCTCTCAAATAAGTATAAAATGAAACAACGAAAGAGTAGGGCAGGAAAGGTCAGAAGGGAACAGGTCACATGGCCCTTTCTCTTGGTGAAAGGAACCCGACCTTTAGTGTGATCTGGGCTCTCTCCTCATCACAGCACCCTCAGATCACTTCATCTTGTACCTTCTTTTGACCCACAGACGGTAAGGACACAAAGAGGACCTCACAGACTCCTTCAGTTCAGCCACATTTTTTTTTCCCTAAAACCCCTGCCTCTAACATTGCCCTGACTGCTTCGGCTGTGTCATACCTCCAAATCTACATTGCATCACCATGGGATACCAATTTGGCCATCAATTTCCAGACTAATTTGATGGCCACACCCTAGAAACATCTGTCTGTCCACTTCTGCAGCCACACATCTGAGGTTTAACTTCAAGTTAATTCTTTAATAAACAGAGATGTAAGAGCTGCACAGCTGTCTGCACATGCAATATAAAAACTTAAAATCATAGTCCAAGCTACTGCATTTGGAAATTACTAACTACTACCAACCCAGAAAACAGAAACCCAAAATCTAAGAGTTTGCTCTGGCAATGAGACCTCAGGTTATTTTCAAGTTAAGACTTTTTTGTTAGTTTGTTTTTGCTTTTTGAGACAGGGTTCCTCTATGTAGCCCTGGCTGTCCTGGACTCACTTTGTAGACCAGGCTGGCCTCAAAGTCACAGAGATCTACCTTACCTCTGTCTCTCCAAGTGCTGGGATTATAGGTATGCACCACTGCGTCCAGTGACTGTTTATTTTTATTTTGTGTGTATGGGTGTTTTGCCTGTATGTATGCCTCTGCACCGCATGCACGTCCTGATGGATTCCTGGAACCCCATGTGTGTGCTGGGAATTGAACCTCGGTTCTCTATGAGAGCGGCCAGTGCTTGTTACCGCTGAGCAATTGCTTCAGCCTGACCTCAGAATACAAATAAGTCTATGAAATGGGAGAATGAGAACTGCCCTGCACAGCTCTTGGGCTGTCGTGAGGATCAAGTGGGATCATATGCAGGAATGTGTTTTATAAACATTGGGATACTGCTCAAAGAGGAAAAACTTTCTGTTTCTTCTCATCTTAAAAACCTTGGAAACAAGAATTGAAGGATCTGGGGAGGAGGATGCAGCTAAATGCCCTGGGTACTGCTGGTGGGGCAGCCTGTTACAGACCTGGAATGTCTGTCCCTTCCCTCATTCCAGACACACTGAATCAACTGATTTTGCTGGTAATTATTTCATTTTTTAAGAAATAAGTGGGCAAATTCTTCTGGAGCCTTCACATATGAGTTAGAGGCATGTTATATATAACTCAGAGGACAGATTGGTGTCACTGACATACTCATTTATAGGTGAACATTTGAACTTTGGTCTCTTTTAGACAATAAAGAAATAAGAGCATTTAAAAAAACACACTGTATCTTGGGGGCTAGAGAGATGGCTCAATGCTGAGGGAAGGATGAGAGAGAAGGAGAAGGGAAGGAGGGGAAGAGAAGTTGGGAGTGGGAGGGAAAAGGGAAAGGGAAAGGGGAAGTGCAGCAGGAAGACTGAGGGAGACAGTGAACAGGAACTTATTATCTAGATGGAAAATGACTGCATCATACACTAGTGACCATTGAGAACATGGCTTTGACACAAACAGAGGGGGATAAGTCCCATTACCCCCAAAGCACAGAAGAGAAAGCTGAAAACGTGTAGGTAGAATTTTTTCTGATACGCTGTCTTGACCAAGGGTAAGTAGGAAAGTGGGAGGAAAGTAAAGGTTACTCCAGAGAAAGGGTCAGGGAGTGAAATCAAAGCAAACCGAATGCTTCAGTGGTTCCAGCAAACTCCAACAAGACAAACTCCAAAGCATTTGGAATAAATTAAGAAATAGGGGAAAATGACTCAGTCTTGTCATTTAAGACAGTAAGCCCCGCCCCCTGTTGGCAAATGAATACCTGCTAGCAAAGCAGAAGGCTAGAAGACTTCCTCCAATGAAAAGGAAACAACTCACCACATAGGGAGCTGGACACCTGAACCCAGGATGACTCAGGCTAGCTCTAGCAGCCCCATCAGAAGCTAGAATGGGGATGTCTAGGTTGCTGGAGGAAAGAGGATTATGTGCTAATGGGCTTTGAGAGAGAAGAGCAACCAGTTACCAAGCCAACAGGATCACAGAGGACCATGTGGGTGATAAAAAAAGAAAGAATGCAGCTCCCAGGGCTGCTCCTAAGCTGGCTACAGTTGGTAAGAATGTTCTCCTTCCTCAGATTTGTTGTCACCGAATGCCACTTTGTTTATCAGCCACCAAAACCCAGAGCACCAGAATGAGGAAATGGCGGAATAAACTGCCACTAAGACACATTCATCAGGAACATGCTGGATGGGTTTATGAAAACGTGTTTTAAAGCACTGACAGCAGACACAAACTACTCAAGTGTAAGCATAGGCTATCTGGAAGAGTATCTTAAAAATGACCTATGAGGTCAGAGGTCACCACACTTTTCTGGTGAAAAGCTCATGCATTCTGCACACCAAAGCCCCATTAAGTAACAAATAGAAGAGAACAATAGGCAATCAAAATTTCTTCTGCTAGAATGGAGAGAGGTAGTTTTGTGGGACTGAATTTTGCAGGTGCTTCTGGCAGGGACCTTGAAACCAAAGCCTTGGCGAATGTGGGCAGCATTTATGTTTTCTGTACAAATGAGGAGCGGAAAATGCAAGTATGTTACCAAATCACTGCAACTCAAAAAGGAAAGCCACAGAGTAATTTTGGTGATGTTGTACTTGTTCAGGGGTTGCCATGGCTCTGTGGAAGCTAAGCTCCTGCACTTTTCGTATTTACTAAGTGACTCCAACTCAAATGGCAACCCCATCCAACACAGGAGGCAGGATCTGTTTATCACAGAGCCCACAGGCGAAGGCTGGGAAACACAGAGCCAAGCCAAATGCACAGGTCTTGGCAGGCTTGAACTTGTCTGGTCCTCTAAACACACAGAACTGAAGGGTAAACATGAAACATAGATCCTTGTCACTTTAAGGGATATTTCCCATTCTGCAGAGGCCTGTCAAATTTTGGGCTAATATGTTATTTTTCCACAACAGCAATAACAATAAAAAACCCTAGATATTGAAAAGAAGAACTCATGATTCCTCACAGAGACAAATCTCCCCCCTGAACACACACACCTCCCCACAAGCATGAGGAGAAAAGGGAGTTACCAGTCAGAGTCTTTGCAAAGTCCCAGAGTTTTACACAGAGAACAGGGAGGCACAAGCAAAACCCCCAGAGGCGTTCTCGTGCTGAGGCGGGGAGAGGTATACTCTCCACTGCTGGTTAGAGTGTTGCAATGAAGTCTGTAATGCATCATCTTGACAAGATAGGATGATAATAGCATGGCAGCTTAATGAATTTTGCAATAAAAATGATGAATGCACAGCAGTTTCTGAATTTGCCATCTCTGGGAAACACCCAAGTACATGGGAAGCTAATACTCAGACTCTGTGACTGGGCAATGTAGATTCTTTTTGCACTATGGCGTTCCTCCCTGATAACAGAGCAGAGCAAAGCCAGAAGAAAAGCCAAGGTGGTCTGTTTTCCTGCTGACTCAGTCAGTGCCATGATAAAAACAAAGGCACAAACTGTGTTATATGTCTGGGCCTACGAAACAGCAGCTCGGGCAATGAATTCCAGTAAACAAGTGTCTGATGAGTGAAAGAGCATGGCCAGTGTATGGCCTGATCTTGTGTGTAGCACCCGGAAACAACTCTCACCACGTCGCCTTCAGAGAACGGCTTCTAGTTTGGTCCAGAGTGGACTGGCTAACTTATGTACCCTCTTTCTGTGGTGCTCATTATAAATTTTTCCTTTGCAAAGAAAAAAAAAAAAAGAAGAAGAAAATATCAATAAAGGTGGATCTTGTGAGGGAGTGGAGAAGGCACTGTGGCTGGCCCAGGAGTGAACTGACTCCTAGGAATGAGGCATGGAGGCACAATAGAGAAGCAGGTCCCGAGGTGCCACACTCCCATACTGAAGGCTGCAGAGGCTCCACTTAATGGCTCCACTAGGACCTGAATGATTAGAGGTAAGTGGACTCTCTACCACTTACCTACCACAGCCAACTTGCTGCCACCCTGCTGTGGACTGCTGGTAAGAAACTATGTCTTACTTATTTCTATACGACGAATCATTCTAAACTGGCTGGAGACGGTACATAGATGATACAGCTAGGGAACTTGTTGTATAAGGAAAAGTCAATACATAGTAAATAGGCATTCCTCTCCAATATAGAAAATACAGAAAAGCATGTATATATACTGATACCCAATATGTGCGACCTTCTAGCTATATTCATTTTGGCAATTAAACATTCAGTTATTGTGTTATACATGGACAAAGACACAGACAGGTAGACACACAGACACACGTACACACACACAAATTAGTTGTCTTTTTAACAGAAAGACCACATCACACCTAATGTTACATTCTCTGCTCTCTTCTTGTAATGATAAGGCACAGATGTAAGCCTAGAATATCCTCTGCTCTATTTAATGACCTATCTTAAACTTTCCTTATTGTCATTTGCCTTCTGCATATCAGTTTTAATGGCAACATCAACTATTTGGTTTTCAGCCACACACAGAAACCACATATAATTATACAAAAAGCTACATTACACTTTCTGGAGCTTCTGTGACAAGATGAATCCGTATGGACAAACTTGTCATACGCCAAAGCAAACGTGTGTCCAGAGCGGTCAGGATCTCCAAAGGCAACCTGAGAAATGGCACATGCTGCAGCTTTGGCTGATCAGAGAAAGACATTACATAGCCCCTCAACTGTGTGAATTCCCAGTCACTTTTCAACAAGGAAGACACATATGAGAGGTCTATAAGCTAAATTCTTAGCCTCTCACTGAGCCTGTCTGGGAGAGGGTCCAGGCTGCATTAGCTGAGCTAAAAGAATTAATCAGAGCTATGATCCCAGCAGCTAGTTAACATGATCCTTATGAAACAATGCCCAAGGATCTGTCCTGTCCCTAATCTACCCCTACCAACCCGAACATCGTATGCCAGGGTTTCTGATGTGTTTGTACTTGAGCATTAAGGGAGCTGTTTCTGGAGGCAGGGAAGATACATTTCCCTGAGGGATGTCTCTCCTTTGGAATCTGCAGGATTAGAGGGGGACTACATTCCTATTTAACAGTAAGGTGATACTATAGCCTGGTGATAATTATCATAATCACAGACAACAGTTATTAGGTGCTTACTGTGTTCTAGGCCTCATGTCACTTCACATGCAAGTGGCTCATTTAATTATGGTAATTACCCTCCAGGTCAGCTATTATTAGTGATCGTGTTTACAGATGAGAAAACAGAAGTATAGAAAGGGAGAGTGTCAGAGCTACTCCAGGTGTCAGAGCTACTCAAGTCTGACTACAGGCTCCCTCGTCTCAATCACTCCTTTACTCCCTGACAGGAAGCCCGAGGTGGCCTCGAGATGACAAAGCATCAGCAGTCTTCAAGGTTCCCGCCCCACTAAGCCACTGTTGGTCTACGTTGAGTTAGTGTAGCCACCAGTGTCTGGATGTCCTGCATGACAGTCCTGGGGAAGATGGAGCATATCCATATTGTTACTAAGCTCCCTACAATTTAACGCATGCTCATGTCTAAGAACCATTGTTCTAAGAACCTCATTTCAACATCTTTGTGCAAATACTAAAAACTGGGGACAATATCACTCTTTGCTCTTTGTTAATCTGCAGCCTCTTGGAAGACATCACAAAGGTGTAAGATCTTGCTGCAGGCTCTTTCCAGTCCTTCTGGCTCTACTTTCCTTAGCTGTCCTGAAAAGTATAGCTGGGTGTTAGTGTTCTTCACTAGGATATATACCAGTTCTGTTTCTGCTGAGCGGTGATCGGTGTGGAAACCTGGGGGTTAAACAGCGATCCCCCTTGCTATCCTCCATCTGGTAGCACAGTTGAAAAAGCTCCTTCCATCTGTTCAGAGGTGATCACAAATGAGAGCCTCCGCCCAGTATGTTAAAACCATCACTGAATGCATACTGCTTTTAGCAGCACTGGTACTGGGTCTGGAGGGAAGGCTGCCACCTGGCTATAAATTGTCAGTTTGCATATTAAAAAAACCATTCAATATGGCTCAGCTGCCCCTGAAGTACCCCTGGAAGCTGGGACAGATGGCTTTTACTGCTTCCGAATCTCAGCTTAGCAAGTTTTTCACTTCTATGGTACAAAAACTGATGAAGGCCCCCTTGCAAAGAGAAAATGGCATAGGGAAGAATGGGCATCTGGGTGACAAACTCCAGCTATCTGCTCAAACCCTCCAGTCTCAGTTTATCTGCCTAGAAACTGCAGTTGAGTGCCTACCTCATAGGATTACCAATTAGGGGAATGAGCAGAAATAATGACGAGCTTAGCATGATGGCTGGCACATTACTTGAGCTATAATTGCTTTTATTACTGTTACTGAGTGAGGCTCAAATGGAGTTTGGTCTCAAGGAGTTCTTTATTAAATGTATCCATTTATTCTTCTATACTGGATCCCCAGCCTAATGCAATTTAACTTGCAGGTTCACAAAAAGAACTGCAGATACTTGGTCTTCCAGAGTAGCCCACAACAGTTATCCTTAACCAAATCATGTCTCCCTCCTAGGATCTATTCCACACATTGAAACTAGACATCTGGGTCATGAGTCATTAATAGTGTAGCTTTGAGGGACAGTGACTGGGTACAATTTTCCTACCTTTTTTTTTTTTCTCCATGACCCTGAGTGCATCATTGAGTATAAATTTTATTTCCTTTCAGCTGGAAAATAGGGACATTACCTGGGTCACATAATTATGATATTATGCACAGAGCCTAGCATAGGAAAGAAAACAAATAGCATGGGAAAGAAAACAACCCTAAAAACTATATATTACTATACAGTAGACATAGATAAAGGAAAGTAGGTTTTAATAGATAAATAAGTGTCTATTAAGCTCAACACAGAGAAACCATGTTTCCACGGCTCCCAGTAGGACTTATAGCCCTGTGCAGACTATTCTGTATCAAAGACAGCCTTTGTAGCCTTTGCCCAGATTAGAACCCTCATTTCCTTCAGTATCTTTCTCAAAATTTCCCCTTTCAGAAAACACTCCTTGACCAACTACAGACAGCTCTGCTAGCTAGTCCTTCCCCTCCTCACTACAACATTCAGTGGTTTTCTGATGATCTGCACGCATTGCTACAATGGCTTCTAAGTTTCATCACTCCCTTAGCTCTTCTCCAGAATGTTCATCTCAGGGCCTATTTCCATGCCATACCTAGCTCTGCTTCCGCTACATATTGCCTAAGCCTTCAGGCCAACCTAGATCAGAGCAGAGGAAACTTTCTGGCTCCTCATTCTGCAAAGAGGTCACTAGCATCATAAATGATGCAGCTTTTGGGAAGAAGGGAAAGGCAAGTTGGAGAAGACTTCACTCACTGCAAAAATGGAAACTCGAAGTCATGTGTGGGTGGCTGGTATGCAACTGGTCCTCCCATGCAGAGGAAAACACTCCTCCTAGAAAATGAGATGCATGTCTATAAGCTCTATCTAGTACTGTGAAGTGACCGCACAAGGACAGAACCAGGCCTGTGAACTCTCTAGGTGACTGTCAGGTCTGTACTCTCAGAAAAGGAGGCCGATGACAACACGTGGCTATAAACATGACACAGATTTACCTCCAAGAAAAAAGAATGGGCCTCAACTCATGTAGACCTGGGCCCTTGACAAGGGGTGGCGGTCTACCGGAAATAACAACAGGAACCTCAGATGAACGTTCCTCAACCTTTCTGCAAAGCGTCTTACCTGTGGACAGCATGCAATGCTATTAAACTGTAGGCACTGCAGAGCAGAAACAGGAGCATAGTTATGGGACTCAAAAGAGATCACACAGACAGACAAACAGACAGACAGAAAAGTAGATGAGCTCCCAAAGAGCAGTACTTGGCCAGTGTGAAAACAAAGGGGAGGTATGTATGTATATACACATACTGTATGACATAGCACAAGCCTTCAAACAGCGTAGGCTCTGTGGCAGACAGGACAGTTAAAGTTCACCTCAAATCTAGATAGGTTTCACAACAAACACCTTATGGTCAGATGAACAGTAAGTGTCCACTGTCAATATCTGAGCTCCATTTTAGCCAAGTGAGCACATTAGGAGGAAAGACTGGAGTAGGACAAAATTGAGAACCAGGTCTGTTGAGTTGACACATTCCACAGGTGGTCCACAAGGAAATCTGAGATGAAATGTGGAGGAATGTCTTTAACTTAGTAGCTAGGCATTTATTTTAATATATGGTACAGAATAATGTAATGAGTACATCAGAATTCATGTTTTCAGACACTTGACATAACCAAAATTGAGGCCATGCAGAGAAGTGAGTTGCTTTAAGACCAATTTAAAATGTGTTAAATTGGCACACATGAAAATAATGTGGTCACAGCCCAAAGAGTGAAAGGAGGTTGGTGTAAGCGATTGAAATAAGACACTGAGCTAGGTTTGTGAGAGGCCTTTTTTGAAGGGTGCTATTCTATGGAAATGTGCAATTTGCTTTCACGGATTGCCCGTACACTCCTTACCTGTGCTTTCATTCCAAAGGTTGTTTTTACAAAGATTTCTGCCTTTGTCCACAAAATGAACGAAGAGTGAGGTGAGGTGTACAAAAACTTCACATGTCACCTACTGGTGACAGTGACCATGGGGCATGATTAAGTCAGAACTTCCCATCTCCTGGCCCGGTCCTCCTTGCACCACCCCCTCCTTAGCCCCTGCTAGGGTGCTTTCCACACCAGCCTGCATTCTTATTTCTCAGAAGAAAATAAGTGCCCAAATTGTACTTATTTTTATTATAAAATACACATAGTTTCATATTCAAATACACTATCTAAACAAAGCACACACAGACATGGGTACACATATATACACGCATATGCTGACTTTTCTACTGAAATCCCTCTTACAAAAACTAGATCCTCATCTAAAATCCACAGAGATGGAGGCTGCAGCCCCGCTTCCTGTCACTGGGAGGAAGCTGTATTGCTTCATCGTGTGCACCCAGGACACAGCAGCCTGTTCTGCAGCTTAGATGGGCCTTCTTCCACATGTCCTTAACTTTCGGGCACTGCCTCCTGTGAGAAACGCTAATCGCAGCCAAAGAGCTAACGGATTTTCTCCTCATCTCCCTCTTCTCCCCTCAGTGCTCTAACGTGTGCTTCAGGACCAGGACCAAGGCTGCTGCTGCTTCAGGATTACCACAGGCAGCACTACCTGAAGCCTGGGGAAATGACCGACACAGTCTGCCCTGTCCCCGTCTGCACTGCACACTGCTTAGCAGGAAACCTTAGGTGACCGGGTGCTCCTGGAAACCTGAGAAGCGCATTACCCTGTAGCCTGATGCCTTATTCCCTCAGCAGATGGGGATGAGGTCAGTCCTGTTCCAAGTGTTCTCTGGTACACACAGAGGAGCCCAAGTTCTGAGCAACTATGGAGAAAATGACCTCCACCAGATGTTTAAGAAGAACACAGGCTACTGTTAGAAGAGAAGCCAATGCCAGGGCAGAGTCTAGCATACCCATGGTCTAGGAACTCTTCTAGGAACTGATATGAAGGAAGTGATCTGAGTAGACATGAACAGATTTAAATATAAGAACGGTAACAGTAGCTTTCCTTATGAAAGCAAAGAATTTGCTGCAATCCAAATGCTGCTAGCTTCCAAGGTATGGCCTTACCATGGCAAATCAAAACACCTTTAAATGCAATAGGGTTTTGAGGGCAGAGAAGGTTTGATTTCATGAGTTATGGTAAGAAAGAGGCCTTTATTTTTCACTAAAGAAGGACATAAAACCTTGAGAGAAAAACAAAACCAAAACAATATAATGCAGATATGAATCCTTTCCTTCCTAAAGTAAAGTAGATCACTACCCTCTCTGTGCCTTTACTGGAGTCCTGCTGGGGATCAGCCTTTGTCATCTTCATAGTCATGGTCATCCTTGTCATCACCCAAGTATCTTCTGAGGACTGACTCTGTCACTGGCATATCCAATAAATTTTAATTTTCACAATAGCTGTAGGCTGCCCAGCAGAGCTCAAGGCCTCAGTTTCTACACTGCACAAGTCCCCTGTTATAGGAACTCAGGCTCAGTCCCAGATCTCTGTAGAGATCTGAGATTCTGGAAAACCACCATCCAAAACTGTCAAGAACAGGAAACAGAGGCCCATCATTGTTATCCATAGAGGCAGAATCCCCACTGGGGCCATCTGGAGCTTTCTGCCAGGACATTGTACAGCCTCCCCAGTGCACACTCCTCTATCAAAGTAGTTGTTGTAAGCAATGCACTCATTCTCTCACTCAAGAATGAGCTCCTTACAGACAGGCCTTATTTTCATATCCCTAGACTGTGAAGGCACCATGAAAATGTCAGCTGCATGCTGGAACTGGTCTGGGTGTCTATCTGTAGCAGCCTTATGCCAGATGCTGTAATGAATAATTTTGTTAATCCTTAAGTCTACCCTCTGGGGTGAGCACTATTATGCCTCCTAACAATAACAAAATGAGGATGAAAAAAAATGAGGATGAAAGAGGTAAAAGCTTTCTCCTGTGGTAAAGCGGAATACGACCCAATACTGCTGACCTCCAGTAGATCATGAGGCCTTCACTCCAACGATTAACTTCTTATTTTTTTGAGGCAGGCTTGTCCTATGAAGCGTTGGCTAGCCTGGTCCTTTGTACACAGACCAGTCTAGCTTCAGACTTGCAGAAATCTTTCTCTGATGCCTCTGCCTCCCAACTGTTGGGACGTAAGTTTCTTGTCACAAAAACTGAAATATGACTGCATACTTTAGGGCCTTGTGCCCAATTATTGCAAAGATCTCAGAAGTCCTGAGATGAAAAGATCTGCTACATCTGTGGTAATATTGCTCTTCTTCTTGGAATAGAGAGAAATTATTCTCTAGTTCAGTAATTCATCCAAGTATTTTAAAGCATCAATACATAGAAGAGTGAAAGAGTAAGCACAGACCCTCTTTCCACAGGGACTTTCTAGTGGGACAAGTAGCTTCCTCCAATAATAATGCCAAACTGAGTCAGTGAAGAACTGTTTCTATGAGACCTGCCAACAAAAGAGGGACTTAGGCAAAACCATAGCCAAGCTCCTGCTGAGCAACAGAGAGAAGAGCATCTCCTGCTCAGCAATGGAACCAGGCAGCACACAAGGAGAACAGAGCCTTCAGGACACCAAAGGCCAGCAACATACAACCAGGCTAATGATGTCCGTAGCAAGCCATGGAGGCAACAGAGATGCCCACATACCACCCTGGCTCCGGCCAGCAGAAACTCACGTTTTTCTGTGGACGGCACAGCATGGAAGAGCGTCAGGGGCCTCTCGCTGCAGGAGGGGGGCTTGGAGTCACTGCTTTTCTTCCGGGACAGGTGTAGCTGGGCGTTGGTGAGGGGCACATCAGGTACGGTGTTGAATATCTACACATCAAGGTGACAAAAAGTTACACAGTTCTGTGAACTAGGTAGAAAGCACAGGCCTGAGTCATTATGATCAGGAGCATGGTGGAAACTTAGAATAGGGGGAAAAAAGCTGTGAAAGGCCTCCAGCATCTGTATGCCTCCACAGAGATGCTGTTAGGAACTGGCCTTGGGTACTTTCTCCAGGAACTGACCCTAGAGTTCACTTCTCTTTTTAGTCCCATACCACATGTTCTCCTCTGATCTATGTGAGGGAACAGAAACAACAGAAACAATCTAAACTACTGTGTACGGACAGTGAAGGTTTTTTACTACCTTTGCCCAGAATCAATTAATCCTTTCTCCCCTGGGTTCTGTCCCAGTTATTTACTACTGCTTCACAATTTTATTTCAGATCATAAAACATATTTAAATTATGTTCCCAAACTGACACAGAATAGGGAACATTTTTCCTCCTCTCCAACTGTACTCAGTGAGAACAGCCTCACTCTTTCAGTAGCTCTATGTTAACTGAAGGTGAGTTTGTCTTACTTCAAAGGATTGAGGAGGGTGACCCTGATAAAACAGGCATGCACACACATGCACACATGTACCAATCTGGAAAATGTAGAAAAGTCTAAAGAAAACAGCAAAACTCTTACAGTTTTGTTATTTACAGAGAATAATTTTGCGACTTAGGTTTTGTGTCTTAAGTTTTTAAAAATCATTTTGTTGTTATATTTAAGACTGTGTGCAGTATTAACTCTTAACTATTATGACAAATGCCAGGTAAGAAGCAACTTAAGGGAGCTTGGCTCATGATATAAGGGTGCATTCTATCGTAGAGTAGGCATGAGGCAGGGTGCCATCTACATTAGTGTGGACACGAGGTAAGGGCGCCGTCTGTCCTAGTGTGGACATGAGGAAGGGTGCCATCTAACAGTGTGGCCATGAGGCAGGGTGCCGTCTGTCACAGTGTAGACATGAAGTAGGGTGCCGTCATGTGGACATGAGGAGGTAAGGGTGCCATCTGTCACAGTGTGGACATGAGGTAGGGTGCCGTCTCTCAGTGTGAACATGAGATAGGGTGCCATCTATATTAGTGTGGGTGTGAAGTAATGGTGTCATCATCGCAGTGTGGACATGAGGAGGTAAGGGTGCCATCTATCAGTGTGGACATGAGGCAAGGTGCAGTCTGTCACAGTGTGGATATCATGATGGTGTGAGTGGCCTGCAGCTGTGGCAGCAGGAACATGTGGCTGCCTGCTCACACCTGAATGGATCAAACATCCAAGATAGAGACTGGAAGAAAGGGTCGTGGGGCTATAATCCCCAAAGTCTGGCCCCAGTGACCAATTCTTCATGCTCTATATCCAGAAGTGCCATGGACTCCCCAAACAAGAGTTTTAAATGCAAGCCTGTGAGGAAAATTACACACTCAGATCACAAGATTAAAAAAAAAAATAGTGAGAGAAAAATCTTTCCAATTCTTGCTTGCCTTACTACAGAATGCCCTTATTGCTATGGCCAGCACTTACACGGAAACGTAAATACCATACGTAAGTAGCTGCCACTTACTGTGGCTCCTGGGGTGCTTGTCACAGCATGCTGTACTTTATGGGCAGCTCAATCAGTTCTCAGCAATTGTGCATAACTTCTAATGTCCCAGCATTGTATAAAGAACCAAAGCATATAAAAATGAAACTGTCACACTTATAATTACAGAAGACAACACAGGCTCCCCCTTTCCTGGATTCTTTTGTAAATGCTTATGATAATAGCCCACATTCAAACAATCAGCAAAACTCTTTTGAACATCCACTTTAGAGAGGCACCCTACGTGTAACAGTGAATGAGACAATGTGTTCCCTGTGGTTAGAGGATTTGCAATCCAGTAGCTGTGATATACTAAGTGTTTGCCACACCAGGCATAGAGCTGAGTGCTTTGTATGAGGTCTCATTTAATACTAAATACACTTTTCCACAGCTGGCATTATAGTCTTCACATAGTTTTAATATCCTACTTATCTCATATAACTTTACACTGCTGCCTTCTCCCTTCAATACAAAACATCTTCAAAGAGGATTCATATGGGTTACATAACCGCCTCAACTTTACTGGGATACTAATGTTGACTGATGCTCTTGTTGTAGTCCCTCACACTGCGACACTAGCCTCTCCACATCCTCCTTCCAACAGTCAGAGTCACAGGAGGATGGCAGTGGTCATCCGCACCCCCTTCCCTTATGGCTCTGGGTTGTGGCCCTCTCTGTGTATATTTTAAAGCAATCCCCAAAAGCTGATATGCAGAGAGCTAAGTCACAAGAACTATGCAAGTTTCAGCTGAAACAGCTGCTTTCCCTGGTTTGGCAGGTCCTTGGCTCTGAGGATGCCAGCCAGCTAGTGAAGTCAGTCTCAGTCCCAAACACAGCTATTGAAAGAAAGGCAGCATTATGCATTTTTCTCTAGTAGACTCAAACTTGAAACAAGATAGACTGGGTAACTGCAGAGAGCTGAGATTACCTGCACAAGGGTTAGGAAAAGGAGAAAAAAACCTTCATCTGCAGGACAGCCAGAAGCCCTAGTAGTAAACTGATTGATGCTACTCACTTCTGCAATCTCTTGAAGCAAGCCTTTATAAAGTGACAAAAATGGAGGGGCTGTGGTTACCGTTGATCCTAAGAGCTGCAGCCTCTAAGAAGCTTTCTTTCCCTTGACTTTGTCCTGCCAGCCACGCTGAGCCTTGGCTGCCCTGAGGTGGCATCTCAATGAGCACGATCACTGACAGTTTAAAATGGCTTGTAGATACATGCACTCATGCATGCTGAGCTCTGAGCTGGGCATCTCACATGACTCCTCCCGAAGCTACAGGTCAACAAAGCATGACCATTTCACAAGCATGCTCTCTTATCCTGTCCCGTGTCTAGGTGAGACAACAAGGGACCAGAAGTAAGGCCCCGTGGTTGCAGCAGCCATTCAGTGAGTTCATCCTCTCTGGCCAGACTTCATATAGAGACACTGTCCTAATCCCATGAGAATGGATTTCTAACAAGTAATGGTGTCTCTTAGCACTCTTCTGCCTCTGGCCCAGAATGCAGTCCCTTCAGCAACCCTTTGCTGAGAATATCTAGAAATGAATCCAAAGTTAGGGACAGGGCAGGTCCTAGTAGCCTACCATGACTCTTTGCTTCTGGCATCAAAATGTAATCTTTCCTCCTAATGAAGGAAGATACATCCACTATCAACTACAGTGCAGTGAGAGAAGACAGCAGGTGTGCATTTTAACTTCAAATGTTAGTGCCAAGGAAAACATCTACTCTTTCTAAGAACTGTAGCTAATTTAGACACAGACTAAGTTTTGAGTAAGACACATATGGACAGATGTATGAGAAACCGCCTGCAAACACAGCAGGAAGTGACATGGGAACAAAGGAGAACCTTTGCTCATTCATTATTTTCTCAAAAAGTTATGTGAGCAGAACAGAATTGGTTCTACAAGGGAACTTTCACGATGGATAGGCACTATAACCCCAAAGGCCAGTTCCTTGTGTCTGATTATGAGCCAGGCACAAGCACCTAAAGAATTCTATCAGGCCGTTTGGGGGATAAATACAGTATAGTGTACACAAGAGCACACGGCAAAATATAAAGTACTAGGCACAGGACCAACACATTATTATTATAAGAGCTTTCCTAAATTCAAGGGCACCTTTGTAAATGAAACCACATGGACACAAACACTCAATAAGAAGTCAGGGTTGGCCTGGTGGTATAGGACTAATCTGTATACTCAGGAGGTTAAAGCAGGAGGATTGCTATAAGTTCAAGCCAGGCTCGGCTACATAATGAGTTCAAGGCTGAGAATACATAGCAAGAATGTGGAAATTATTGTCCACATGGCTGTTGCTCATTTAACTTGAAAATTTCAATACATGCCAGCTGATTTCCCAGCTACCTTCTGGCCATGCCAAGGGTTTGTCTGTGCTGAAAGTTTAAGTTGGAACTCTTGTGAGTCTGGATTATATACCCTAGTTCTGTTGCACACAGGAAGTTGTCTTTGGGCTGTGAAGGCTGCTGTACAAAGGACCCTGTAATCTACAAGCATTAACTCATAGAATCTACAAGCTCTACCATGTGGTGGGAACAATGTACTCAGTCCACAGAGACTTTTCAAATTAACACAAAGAGGAAAGCTCTACTCTGTGCCCCAAGAATCCTGTTCATACTGTCAGATTTAGAAACCAATTCCAACTTAATCAGGAATGTCTTATGCATAAAAGCTAGGAAGACTGTGACCCTACTGGGAGCCAATGGAGAATAAAATTATAAAATAAAAATACAAACTGCCAGGAACCTTTCCAAGTATCCCCAATTTCCCCTGTGAGTGGAATTAACACACCCATAAACACCAGGGTACTTTTTCTCCTTAAGCCAAGCATGATAGTGTTAGGGTTGGCCTCTGCGGTCAGCCAGCCTTGAGTGAGCAGTAGGTCTTGACAGAGTCATACACCATTACCAGGCCTTACTGTCCATGATAGCTACCTAACTGCTGAATCCTGTTGTCAAAAAGAAGAAGGAAATTTATAGTACTTAAATGGTTAAAAAGCAAACAAGCTTCAAAGCTAGAAAGACCTGAAATCAAATCCTGGCTTTGCCACCTACTAGCTATATTACTTCAGCCAAGGTCTTTAACTACTTTGAGCCCGTTTCCCTTGTAAAAATGAATATAATATAATACCTGTATGCAGAACTTTTGAAAAGAGAAAATATAAAATGAGTATATACCAGTACATTACACTGGTAAAGCATAGGCAAGAAATGTGGTAGTATAAATGACAGCAAAATAACAAGAATTCTCAGCTGCCACAAGGACTGTCTCTGACATGAACTCAGTGGCTGGCTCTTTGACCACCTTCCCCTGATGAGGGAGCAGCCTTACCAGGCCACAGAGTAGGACAATGCAGCCAGTCCTGATGAGTCCTGATAAGCTAGGGTCAGATGGAAGGGGAGGAGGACCTCTCCTCCATCTCAGTGGACTTAGAGAGGAACATGAGAGGAGAAGAGGGAGGAAGGCTGGGATTTGGAGGGGATGAGGGAGGGGCCTACATGGGGATCCAACATGAATAAACTGTGATTAATATTAAAAAGAATTTTTTTAAATTAAAAACATAACTAAAATTCATTAAGTATTTGTTATGCAGTTATATTTACATCAATTAAAGGTATGAATTATTTCCTCCAAAATAACTATGAGGGAAATGCAGTTATTGACATCTTGTAGATGAGGAAATTGAGTCTCATTAAAATGAACTATTTGTCCAAGGTTATACAGCTAGATAAGAACCTAGACTTAGACTGCCTGCCTGAGGCTTAGCTGAGTCTTCTTGTGTGTTATTGAGAAACAAATGACAGAACATAAAGATAATTTTGCAGTCTGTCAGATCGGATTTTAGGCTTTTGTAAGGTCTATGACCTTGAGCAAATTATGTAAGCTTCTGACCTCCAAAGGTCTCATCCACAAAAAGGCCCAGGACCCTGGTGAAGGCTAAGGCACCTAGTGGTTTGGCTTTTATATGCAAAATACTTCCTTTATTCAGTATGAGAGGGAAAGAGACAGAGAGACAGTGAGACAGAGGGGGGATATGAGAAGGAAACAGTGGATGTTGAAAATAAATTATTTGCAGTCAAGAAACAGGAATTCAATCTTTAAGTGTAAGTTTCATTACATCCCTGTCAGCCTTACCTACCTGCAGCAATGTTAGTACTTGATGTTCTTTTTCCGTGTGCCACCTACAGAGCTTAGGGGTCTGGACTCCTTTCTGGCCTATCTTTATGTCCTGGAGCCCTGACACTTGCGGAATTTGTTCTTAGATGAGTTGCACACACATTTTTACACCTTTTCTAATCCCAGCTGTCACACACATTTGCAATTTAAAAGGATTAGGAGTCTCTCTGCAAAGTGTGCCCTGTTCTCTTTATTGTGTGCTTTGGTTTTTACAGGAGGAGAATTAGGTCATGATGTGGAGCTTCCAAGTCTATAGGGGCAGATTTGCTGGGAAGACGTTAAATCACACCCGAGACTTGGTGAGCACAATGTGAAACAGCAGTCTAGTTGACAACTGACAACGAGAACTGTTCTTGAGACACAAATCCATCAGGGTCTCAGAAAACATGAGACTACCTGAGGAACACTTTCCTGAGAAAGGGCAGGGCATAACTCCCCTGCTCGCTGGATCTGATGTGGGTACCCTGCACAGGGCAGGTGGAGCCTGAAGCCCTGAAACTTCAAGCCTGTGACTCAGGCATGCAACCGCAGGGCTCATCTGTCATTAACTGTGAAGAAGCCAAATTCAGAGGCTGTAGCCATGGAAAGGTTTTTTAAGGAAAGTTGGAAATCTTAAACCCTGTTGCTATTAGCACTTAGGGGGTGGGTGAAGACATCAACAATTTGGAAAGTAGTTTGGGGAATTTTATTTAAAATCTCTCTAAAGGAGCCAGAATCTCTAGTAACTTTGGGTGTGTGTTGGGGTAGGGGGGGAGGTGCTGTGATTTTTTTTTTAAAATGTATTTCCAGAAAGCATATTTCTTGTCACCTCTGTTAGTAGAGAGGAATTATATAAAATGCAACATCAAACTACAGCCCCATTTCAGGGATATTAAAGGAGCTTTCCCAATATTAATGACTGTTAGTCTACCTGGAGTTAAATAGGGGTAACTACGTACTCAGATTAACAAACCCACTACCTTAACAGAGTGTCCTACATAAAGCTTGCCATTGAGAAGGAAAATATTCTAGGGCAGAGAAGAAGCAGTGAGTTCCAATGTACAAGTCACTTGGATCACTTCCTCAGGGGTACAAAGACAGGATCAACAGACAAGCAAGCAAACAAACAAAACAGAAAAGAAAAAAACAACCCCCAAAGAACAGTAACAACAACAAAACAAACAAACAACAGCAGGATGTTCCAGTGAAGCTGGGCACATATTACCATTCTTAGTGTTAATTTTGCATATCAACAATGTCAGATATTAAGAAAATGAAAGGCAAAGGCAAGTGGCAAACACATGCCAGCTGCACACTAATCAATGCATAGTAATTAATATAAAATGTGTATGAAGTCAAACAAAAGAGCAATGAATTTGGTGCCATCAACATTTTTATGAGGGCAAATGAAAGCAATTTAGTAGGCCCAAATCAACTCTAACTGCACCTCGGAGGGTCAGTATTATTTCACTGGGGACGCTAGGCTGTACAGAACTGGGCTCTTACCTCAGGTATTCAGTAAGTTCATCGATGGCTGCTAGCTCATCTCTTTGGCACATGTAGTAAAAAGGATGCATTTCTGACAGTCAACAGTTTAACAATCTACTCTCTAATCTCCCCCAGAGCGCAGTGATAGACTCCAAGGGAATCCCACATTTTACAGATACTAATAGGTCTTGGGGCTGAAGATGCCACAGCATACCACACACAGGTAGATCTACACAGAGACATCCTGCTGTTCCCCCAGAAACCTCCAGAGCCACAGCCAAAAGAAATGCCATAAGCTGTCACAGGACCCAAGGCATCGATGCTCCAGTTCTATGCTGGAACTTAACAGCGCAGTGCAACAAACACAACCAGCCTGAAGCTTCAGGTTTCAGGGAAAGCACAGTAAGAAAGAAGGCAGTTTGTTTTCTTGGCAAGGTTGTTCTTCCTGGACATCTAAAATTTAAATGTCAAAAGCATAGTAACCAAAGGGACTAGAAGAAAAACTTCGTAAGAAATTGTTAAATTTCTGGAACTTGGGGTAACATTAGATGCTAGCAATAGTATTTTGTTTTTTTATTCCTATCTAGAAACATGAATATTATTTCTACCATAATCCTAAGTTTTTGTCTACTTGATAGTTTAAGCCTTAAAGTAATTGCACTGTGATTTAGTGGGGAGATTCTACTCATACAGAACTGAAAACTTTAAAGAAATGACCATTACTGTAAAGTAAGCATGGTGAGAGCCAAACATGCTTTGGCTTTTAACTCAAATACTTTCAATTATGTTCTTTTCTAATGCAAGTGGAGTTCCAGGTATACAATCCCTGGTGGAAATTACAGTTATTTTAGGCATTTGAGCAGACTACCTATTGATTTCCAAACTGGCTGCACCAGTGTGCATGTCTATCAACAGTGTGTAATAGTGTTTCTTCCTCCACATCCTCGACAGCATTTTATGTCATTTGTGTTCTTGATGACAGTCATCTAGGCTTGGGGAAACATAATCTCAAACCAATCTTAATGTTCATTTTCTTGATGGAGAAAGATGTTGAATTTTTTTTTAATACTGTTAGGAAAATTAAGTGAGATGGTAGCTATAAAGTTGCTTAGTACAGTATCTTCTGAATAAATTGTAGTGAAAGTGAGTTATTTTCATAAAATTACATTTCTGGACATTGTTTATTAAAAATATTCATCAATACAATAGAATTTTAAAAATCAGTACACATTACCTACATGGACTAGAAAAAAACAACAATCTTCAGATATTACTGTATCTTCTGGATTTTTCTGCTCTACCTCTTCTTACTCAAAGACATTTGCTTCCTAACAACGTTGCAGAATACTGGCCTCCTCCCAGATCAGCTGGAACAATGACTCTAGACTGCTGAGAAACACGAAGTGTGTGGCTCATATGCTTTCCCTAGCCAGTCTGAAGGTGTATCACTAAGACTACTGTGAAGGATGCAGAAGGGTTCTCAGTAAAAAAAAAAAAAAAAAAAAAAAAAAACAGCTCAGGAAGAAGGACGTTTCTAACCTCACAGGTACTGTTTGGAACATGTGTAGACTGCATTAGCACATTTTATATTACTAGAGTGGAATATCTAAGGCTACAGAAAGAAAAAGGCAAGGTAAAAGAAAAAGGGAATGCTGAGGGGTTGGGACTATAACATTTTAAGTACAGAGGTCTGGTCCTACTTAGAACACTTGAAGATGTTGAAGAAATCACCATGTGGATTTTGAGGAAGAAGGGTGTTCCATCCAGGTGATGGGAACAGCAATTGCAAAGGATTCAAAAGAATCCAAAAGTATCTGATATGTCCAAAGAACCACAGGACAGTCTAAGTCAAGACAGGAGATATAAAAGAGAGAATATAATGACTCAGTGGAACTCACAGGCTCCTATCAAGAATGACCTTCAAACCTAGCGACGAGGGGACTCACTGAATAGCTTGGCAGCACACAACTGTTGTGAGCTAACTTGGCCAGAAGTCTCATTCTGGTGGATGATATCAGAATAAATAGGCCAAAGTGGAAGCAAGGAAGCAAATTAGGGAGTGCTTGTCAAAATTGAGATCCGAGGTGACAGGTGGCTTATATTATTGTTATTTATAATATTGTTGTGTGTAAGCAGTGGTCAGAATCTACATTTGTCAGGCATGCTTTCCTCATTCTAGGTAAAGGTTTTATTTAGGAAGAGAAACATGTTATTATTATTATTATTATTATTATTATTATTATTTTAAATCAGATTCCAGAGTTATGTCTATCAAATACTCACCTGGGGAAAGCTGCGTAGGTTCTGAGAGGCTTTGCAAGGGTTTGCTGCTAAGAGCAATGACATTTCTCAGGCCTCAAACTGTGTTAAAGTCTTTTATGATGAATGGACCGGGAGGATGGGGTGGGGATTTCTTGCTATTTGATCACACTGTGAACCCAGAGATCATGCACTGGAAAGACCTGTTTCTAGTTGTGGTGTGGTTCAACCCTAGTACACACCTTTACTCCAAGAGCTTTCTGTAAACAGGATTAAATAAAGTCAACCATAGATCAAGAGGCAGAGCAAGCAACCAGTTGACAGGAAGTGAACGTAAAAAAAAAAAAAACAACATAGACAGTGAGAGAAAGTACAGTGGACAGATAGAGAGATGCACAGGATGTAGAAAGGAGGAGGATTCAGTGGGAGGGGTTTTTAAGAGAGCATGAAGAAGGAGCTGGGGCTTTTTCCTAGAGGCTGTAACCTCTAACAGTACTCTCATATTTATTACCACCATGACAATGACAATCTGCAGTGTCCCTATCACCATGGTTCAAGAACCATTAGCAATGCAAACCTAAGCAATTCTGAAGGTTCCAGAGCAGCCCCACACAGCTAAACAACCCAATTCTTCCTTTTTCCTTTCCTTCTTTATTTAATCCCAGCCTCCCCCAACTCTCCTTCCAGTTCCTCCCTTATGCTCTCTCCCCCCAATTCCCCCTTTCCTTCTTTTTAGAGAGGGGGAGGCTCCCAAGAGGTACCAACCAACTTTGTTATCTCAAATCGCAGGAAAAATAAAAATATCCTTTCCCACTGAGGCCTGATAAGATAGCCTAGCTAGGGCAAAGGAATCCAAAAGCAGGCAACAGAGTCAGAGGCCTCTACTGCCATAGTTAGCGGACCCAAAGCCTGTGCATGCTCTTTGGTTGTTGGTTCAGTCTCTCTGAACCCCCACTGGCTCAGATTAGTTTACTCTGTAGCTCCTCTTGTGGTGTCCTTGACCCCTCCAGCTCCCTCTATCCTTCCTCCCACTCATCCACAAGACTCGAGTTTGGCCTATTACACAATGGAATATTACTTGGCTATTAAGAACAAAGACATCATGCAGTTTGCAGGCAAATTAAATGGAACTAGAAAAGATCATACTGAGTGAGTTAACGGAGACCCAGAAAGACACACATGGTATGTAAGTACTCATTTATAAGTGGATATTAGCCATAAAGTACAGGATAACCATGCTACATTCCACAGACCCAAAGAAGCCAAGGAGGGCCCAAGGGAGGATGCTTGAATTTCACTCAGAAGAGGAAATAAAAATAGACAACTGAAGTATAAGAAGGGAGTGAACTGGATGTGAGAAAGGGTGGGGAGGGTTACCAAGGTGGGCTTGGGACTGGGAGAGAGAATGGAAATCAATGTAGGGGCATCTCTGGGACAAGAGAAGCTCCCAGGGGTGACTCTAGCTAATATTCCTAGCAGTACAGGTTAAGGAGCCTATAAGTCACCACCTCCTGTAGCCAAGGGGAACTTCCAGTGGAGGGAGGGTGACATCAACCCATCCATAAACTTCGACCCAAAATTTATTTTGCCTACAAGAAGTGTAGGAATAAAGATGAAACAGAGATTGTGGGAATGGCAAGCCAATGACTAGCCCAACTTGGGACCCATTCTATGGGAGAGAGCTAAACCCTGTCACTATTAATGATACTGTGCTATGCTTGCAGAGAAGACGCTTTCATGTCTTCTCAGAGGCTTCATCCAGCAGCTGATGGAAACAAATGCAGAGACCCACAGCCAAACAACTCAATTCTTTCCTGTAAGGGCCCACTTATACGTTACCTTTTCATGGTTCTCTATTAAGATCTCGATGACAATGTTCTGGAACTTGATGTCCATGATGGCTGCCACTGTTTCTTCCTGAGGTCGCAGCAGTGTAGGCCCAAACACCACACCAAGGTTTGCCACCGTCATCAAATTCTGCTTGTGATTGCTAGCAACACTGGAAAAGGGGGAAAGAAGGAGTGAAAGAAGTTGTGCTGACCTCTATGGGTACTTCTGACCTTCCTGCCTACATGTCTAGGAGGCAACACTTGAGACATCCTTGGATGCCATGAATCAAAGAGCAACTTTTCTTTTGTATCTTCAACTACAGAGTTCACAGATCTGCACTCAGTATTCCCTTCAGGATATCATTTATATTTTGCCTAAAACCACCAGCCAGCCAGCCAACTAGTCAAGGCCATCTGCCAGATGATGAGTTTGTGCCCACTGAGTCACTATTCTCTAAGTCCAGGAAACTGCCTGTCCCTCTTGGTTATAACTTCTGTACCTGCCTGCTGCTTAAACCACTGAGGGTTTTCGTCTGCATTGTCTACAATGCAAATCAAGAAGCTTCTGGTTTTAATTCATTTGCAAACATAAGCACAAAACAGACACTGTTTTTCAAAAGGATAGAGCTTGCGTTTAAGCCACATCAGAAAATTCAGTACTCTAAACACCACGTATTAAAAGTGCATTTGATTAAACATGTGGCTCAGATTAAGTGAAACATGTGGCATCAACAGAAATAAAAAATGCACTACTGTATATCCATGTGTTTGCACTGCACTTACACTCAAATTTTAAAGAAGATGTGAGGTCAGTAATGGCTAAGTCAGAGTAATCTGCTAACTACACATGCATATTTTATAGGTAAACAACTATTCAAAATATGAACTCCATGCTTAAGCTATAAAACACCATGGTTCATAGGCAGTTCCCTGAATAAAAACTTAGGAATGATTTACTAGCAATAAACAAGTTCATTCCACTCAGCACTGCTAGAATATACTAGAAGCTTCCTTAATCACCCACCTGTTGGAAGAAGGAAGCTCTTCATTACTAACCGGCCTCTAGAGGGAAATCTGGGCAGAGACAGTTTTCACTGACCTCCCCAGCGTTAAGTGCTTTTCACACTTAGTATCTTTCATATAACCCCATCCATATCTACACTGTTTCTCCTGTGACTTCCATTATGTAGAAGAGACTCACCAACCTTAAATATTTGTCTTTAAACCGAGTCTTTTCTGAAATTCTACTTCAACCACTTTTGTCATCTGATTTACACTTTTCCTCGAGTTTTTGAGGTTGAGACTGCAAGTTGACTTCCTTGTCTGCGCACTTGAACTGTAGCTCAGAGCAACAAGGGGTAAGGAGATTTGCTTATTGCCTGCAGCCAACACTCACAGCAGGGAGAGTTGCCACAGAAGCCTATCCTGTTTCTGGCCCATACAGGACATTCTAGTACTTTGCTAGCTCTGCCTTAGTCCTCTTGGCTTACTCATGTTTTTCCATTATGCCCAGAACTACATCACATTGTCCATGTGAAGGAGTTGATGAGATGGTCAAACAGGGTCACAGCAAAGAAGACAGCCTTTGGCCAGCACCTGGGCCCATCAGCTAAGCTTGCACACTCTCAAACTGCTTCTCCATCCTCACTTTCCCCACCAGATCATGAGCGAGAAAGGAATTCAGGGCTGACACACTTCCTAGATGAATTACTGGACTTATCCCTGTTTGCATGAAAGTCCCTTGGGAAAATGAACTAGCTACTTGTATCTGAAAACATTTTCAAATTGCAACCAATATAAAAACATTCAGTTTGGATTGTGATCTTTTTCTATAATCAGGCCTTTCTGCTCTCTCACTAACTAAAGAAAAAGATTCCTCATCAGCCCTCCTGTGCTCAGCCTTCCCTGATAGCTACCATCAGTTAAGGTGATGAAGTCTACTCCTATGGCCCTCCTTTGTTGAGAAGGTCATTACTACCTCTCTGCTGGTCTTGGAGAGAGCAAAGTTACATCTCTAAAGTGCTTAGCAATTCTTCTGTTTTTAACTGCTCTGACAATGAAAGCTAATGATTGGTTCCTTTTATTTTGCTTGGCTTTCTGGGGCTGAGGATACACTAAGCAAGGCCAAGGATACACTAATACAAGGCCTTGGATACACTAAGCAAGTGCTCTTTGGGGCTATACCCAAAGGTGAACACTCATATAAGAACCATACCTTCCCCCAACTCATTTATAAGTTTCTGCTACTTTCCAGCTGTGGCTCACTGGACAAGTAACTTACTTCATCAAAGATATGGGTATTGGGTCCCTCCTCTTTTTAAAAGGAGCAGTAAGGGTGGACAGCACATCTACTTCATGGCACGTGGTGCAGGTTGAGTGTGATCACATACGGGAAGTGTGCTGATGAGGATACTGCCAGTCCTTCTCTGCTCCCACCTTTCTGCTCTTGTTCATGTCATCCCTTGGCCTGGAATGTTCTTATTATTTCTGTACTTGACAAACCTTCTCTGTAAGGCTGAGCTCATACCATCCCCTTGCTTTCTGCCCCTGCCCTCCGCTCTTCGTAGTCCTCCATCCCAGACTCAGACAAGTTGGCCTGCCTGTGAGGTTCTCACTGAGTGTTGATGTTTCCACCACTAGACTGAACACAGAGACTAAGTAATGTGTTTTATAGAGCCAGTGACAACAGGATCACAATCAGTGAAACTTAAAGCATGATGGAAGCTTCTTGGTAAATATAAGACTAATATTTTTCAGCCTAACTGAAAACTTTCTAGTTATTATCACAAATATGGGGATAATTGTATCTGAACTACTCCAACCTCCCTTTTCAAAGTTTCAAGCTGTGTTCCACTTCTTATATTTAATTAATAAGTAATAATTACTCTGATTTGCAGGCCCTGAGGCCCAAAGGAATCTGGAAAAACAGTATAGTAATTCTGAGTTGGCAACTCTGCATATAAATAGGCTTGAGGCTACCCAACAAATTCATTTCCCATTTAATGACCATTTTATTCTGGAACTTAAAACACATTGATCTAAGTCTTGAGAAACTTTTCAGTGACAGGCTTGTACCTTCTCGTTGCTACCATTATATCTGGGCGCTGCAGTAATAAATTGATCTGTCACTTGATTATTTCAGCTCACAACTCGGTAAGGCTTTGTTCATTACTCCAGAGTGAATTATTAATGACTTGAGAGCTCTGTGTATTCCAATGAGAAAGGCCTACACCTCAGTCTCTGCTGGTACCAGCCATGAATTAGAGCTTGACGGATTTACAGGTGTGTGGGAAACAGGCTGGCAGGGCGCTGAGAAGCCAGTCCAGCAGAAGTCACGGGACTCATTCATTAACGAGATCCATAAAACACTGAGCCTGCCTTCTGTTCTCTTAATTGTATTGCCTGGGCTCTTCCTCACACCGTTCAGAATGCTGTGTTGA
Source organism: Psammomys obesus (assembly GCF_907164565.1). NCBI lineage: Eukaryota > Metazoa > Chordata > Mammalia > Rodentia > Muridae > Psammomys > Psammomys obesus. Next base: position 1,457,318 of record NW_026596040.1, on the reverse strand, counting down.
GTCTTGTCTTAAAATCCACACAGAGATGCTTCTTGTCGGATGTCTTTCAGCCCTTGTGTCCGCATGAGCTGCTCTGCCTTCCATAAACACTGCAAGCACAGCTGCCTTTCTGCAAGCTTGCCTTCAAGGGTACAGAGGAGGGGCTCCACCTGTGCTGGTGGGGAAGGAACCTTTTGTTCCTTCCGTGACCCTCAGTTGGACTACAGATACTGAGTGTCAATGTGCTCCTAAGGCACATGTATCAGGGAAGTTGCTGGGGATATTCACTCTATTTTCCATGCAACTGGATTACAGTTAGCAATAATTGAAGAGCATGTTTCAGGAGAATGGGCGTGCTAGAGGGTCTACTGCCATCTTTGTTTCATGGGGCAGTGCCTAGACAGTCTGGATGGGATGCTCTTCAGGAGAGGGAAAGGGGAAATCTCTTCCAGACAATGACTGTGGTTGAAATAGGGAGAGCATCAAGAGGGGTGAGACAGCAGCCAACCCCTTTAGGGCCTATTAATAAAGACCCTGATACTGCATAGGGATCACATCTGTTTTCCTTAAGTTGAAATGAGAATCAGGGCTCTGTAGGTGCTGTGTTCTTTACAACCACAGACTGCAAGCCTACAGCAGGATTGCAATGTGCCTGTCTTTGAGGCCTGGGGTGCTCTATTGAGAAAAGACTTAAAGCTGAGCCGAGTTCTACTGGACATACTGTGGCAGTGGGTTGTAATAAGGTTGTAGTAACAGCATACAAGCATGTTCTGCCTTCCCACTCCAGTCTCTAGTGTCAACTAATAAGGTACCTCAGACTTACAGGATGAGGGAGGCTTTACAAAAAGTCCTAGAATGTTTTATGTACATTTTGCTTTTATAATACCTCTAGAATAGTAGTTTGAAACTTCCTAACAATAAAATAGGCAATGTATTTGCATGACATACATTCTAAGTACTTTGCTAGCTCTACCTAGCATGTACACACACAAAACAATTGGGATGCAGCTGATATTTTACATTCTTTCAAAAATCTACTATATTGATTTTACAATGCACTTTTGAGACAAGAACTACAATTTGAAAAACACCATAAGAACATGGTATGTAAATGTCACCCAATCTTTACATACAGGAAATAAGGCTGAGTTGAGACGGTCACCCAGTGGTTAGAGTCAGAGAAAGAACCAACTGGACGAAAAGCAGGTCACATAGTCTCCTCACATAAAAAACGGGAGCAAAGACACCTACCATATAACATTGGAAGGCTGATAAAACATAATTAACTATGTCCTGGCACATCTGCCTGGTATATCAGCTTAATAGAGGACAGTCGCTACTGTCACGGTGCTAGGGCACAGGAGTGGGTCACTGCAGGTACCATTTAAAAGCCATACTGCAGTAATGTTTAGTAGCTGCTTTGGTCTGGGGCAAGAATAAGTACCTATCTTGTTGTGTTTTTAAAAAGCATGACATACTTGAAATCTACAGAAATTTCTGTAAAGACCCACATACTCCTTCACTTCCTCATCAGCATCTCTAGCACCACAGGCTGAGAGAGGCAAAGCTCACTCTGCTTCATGACACCAACAGCTTCATGCCCCAACCTACCTATCAAGCTCTCCCCGCTAAGTAGCCAGAGTTCGTACCCAGTAAAGCCAACTCTGGATGACAAATGCCTACTATAGCCACAGCAAGCTTGTTCCTTTAAACCATGTGTCCCAACCCATCCCTTAGGGGAATCTCTACATTGATTAGTCCCTGTTCACAAGTGTTACAAGACTAAAAGTTGGATGATGACCTTGAAGTGCCTCCTGTAGAGGATGCAGATGGTACTGGGCAAGCCTAAGGCTAACAGTCCTGAAAGTGAAAGAGTGGGTAGGAGATCAAGCAACAGTAAATATCACCTTGGTTGCTAACACCTTCTTGGGGAACCCCCCCCCCCCCCTCCGAGGCTGGGCTGAGGATTCACCAGAAATGAATCCTGTTATTTTGTGGTTAACCAGCTAAGTGTTAAGTTTCCAGGGCTGTTAATTTGGTTGCTTTCACCAATTTCAAATCTCTAGTGTGTGTTGCCTAGATACCACTTGGACTTTCTGAGGTAGAAGTAGCATGGAGGTGCTGGGGGGACTCTGTCAAGAAAGCCCATCAGTGTCAGTGTCATAAACACAGCTTTTCTGTGCTGTCTCCAAATGAAAGAGGAACGCAAGCAGCTCTGTGGTCACATTCATTCCTGGGAATGGTTATCTAGCAAACGGCCAGTCTTCCAGCTTTGAATGATTAATGAATATTAATTCTGAAGGGTATTTTTTATAGTCTCGCTTACCTTTCATGAGAGCCCTTTCAGGTAGGCACTGTCGCTGTTATAAATTTAAGGCCACTGAGAAGTGAAGAAGCCCACCTGTGCTCACACAGCCAGGATGGAGCTAGGTCAGCTTAGACTGTCCTCTTAGCCATGGCTCTCAGCTGTTCCCACATATCCAATGACAAGAGGTATTCTTGTTCCTCAGAAACCCATAAAAATGAACACACAGAGGAGTCAGGGAGTCAGCCAGAGAGAAGCACGGACTATAGTGGAGGGATGAAAGGGGAAGGGGTAAAAGAAGAAGGGTTGGTCCTTCATCCATGACGTAGACTGCTGGGCTGGAACAGGAAGGAAGGAATGAGCTACCTTTGTGTGACTACCCCTGAAAGTTTGAAAGCAGTGCCAGACTACACCCCTTCTCCCTGCGTCCTGCCAAAATATGGCTGTCTACTTGACAAAATAACAAACTGACCCTTGACTATGACAGAATACTATTTATAGCTTGCTGGCACAACGAGAGCTGCTTTCTAATGGTGGAAGAATGAAGCTATCAGATAAATTAAAAGAAGAAAGAGGGAGAAATGGTTTTTAGAGTATCAGAAAGATAAAGTGACAGCTATGGGGTGGCAACACAGGCTACAGCGCTTTGTACTGTTTCAAGGTTCTGTGAGTAACTTCTCTCTGCTTCCAATGGCATAGATGACCATGTTCCGACTGCTGAGATATTACTATTGGCCAGAACAACTTATGCCACTTTGGACCCACTTACAGTGACCCCTTAGTCCTAAACATTCTTTAGAGAAAGAGAGGAGAACTATGAGGGAAGCAGAGACAAGAGGCTCTGTGTTCACAGCTTGCACCCTTAGCAGAGGTGGTTCTGAGGCCCAAGTACACAGCCAGCTTTATTTCTACTCAGATTAGTACAATTGTATTTAAAATCCATAAAAGGTCTCCTGGTTGTTTCAAACTTCAAGCTGAAAACTGTTACTAGGCCACGTGGTAGGTTCTCAAAAATCAAACATAAAATTGTCATCTGACCCAGCAATTCTAATTCTGGGCATACACACAAAAGAACTCCAAGCAGGGTCTGCATATCCACCTTCATGACTGCTCTAGTCACAACTGTTATCATTGTTACCACAACTGCTAGCACACAGGTGCCTGTAGGTGGATGGATGGCTCAGCAAGATGTGATCTATACCTGCAATGAAAAGCTACATAGCCTTCAAAAGAAATGGAGTTCCGGCAAACACAGCATGGCTGGACCTACGGACATTACAGTGGATAAACAAGCCAGTCACAAGGGTAAATACTGTCTGATTCACTTACAGGAGTGCTCGGTGATCAGACTCAGGGACAGAAGGACTGTGAGCAGCTCTTCTTACAGGGGAAGAGAGAAGGCACCTAGTGTTCCTAGGTGCAGAGTTTCGGTTCTGCAAGATAAAACACTGGCAGATGGACAGGGATGACAGCAGTATGCCATAAATGTATTTAATGCCCCTTGACTATAGTCTTAAAAATGGATAATGTGGTAAAAAAAATTGTTACACATATTTTGTAATAATAAAAGTTGATGATCGAAAGTTAAGAGAGAAGGATTTTTCAAGAAACCTTTGTCAAGTCCTATGAATCAGTGACCTCAAGACCCTTCTCTACCACATTTCCCTTTGCTCTTTGACCTCTGTGCCCTGTATCTTTCTTCCTAATTCTGATCCTCAATGCCTTAAGAATCCTACAGCCCTTCTTGATTAGCTTCCTTAGGTGTACAGATTTAGGAGGACTCTGGCTAAGATGCTCAATCCCCATTCAGAAAGGCAAAGAGGATGGACATCAGAGGAGGGAGAAAACAGGGACAGAACAGGAGCCTACCACAGAGGTCCTCTGAAAGGCTCTATCCTGCAGGGTACTGAGGCAGATGCTGAGACTCGTAGCCAAACTTTGAGCAAAGTGCAGGGAATCTTATGAAAGAAGGGAGAGACAGTAAGACCTGGAGAGAACAGGAGCTCCACAAGGAGAGCAACAGATCTAAAAGGTCTGGGCACAGGGGTCTTTTCTGAGACTGATTCTCCAGCCAAGGACCACTCATGGAGATGGTCTGGAACCCCTGCACAGAGGTAGCCCATGGCAGTTCAGTGTCCAAGTGGGTTCCATAGTAATGGGAACAGGGACTGCTTCTGACATGAACTGATTGGCCTGCTCTTTGATCACCTCCCCATGAGGGGGAATGAGCCTTACCAGGCCACAGAGGAAGACAATGTAGCCAGTCCTGATGAGACATGATAGACTAGGGTCAGAGGGAAGGGGAGGAGGACCTCCCTTACCAGTGGACTGGGGAAGGGGCAAAGGTGGGAAAGAGGAGGGAGAGAGCTACAGGGAGGATACAAAGTGAATAAACTGTAATTAATAAAAATAAAAATAATTAAAAAAAATCCTATAGCCCTCTTTAGCTGGCTCTCTCTTAGACCACTCTCACTTCCTCAGAGGGGTCTTTCTGGCCATCCACCATAGGTCAAGTCTTGCACTAAACTTCTACCTCTTCAGTTATCCCAGTCATTGTTCAGCACTTACTGAACAATAAATGTGTCTCCGTTCATGGAGGTGTCCATGTCTGTTTCTCCCACTTACCAAAAGTTTCAAGAGTACAGGGATGGTGGAAGCCTCCCTCCTACTAGCTACCCAGCATCTAGCCCAGTGTGACATATAACCTGTGGAAGGCAAAGAACAAAATAACATGTGGATGCTGTGGAGGTCGCCATCTTAAAAATGCATGGAAGACCAGGGCACCACGTTCCTTCTTCAAAACTTCATGTACCTTATCAGGGTCTCAGACCTTTGGTCATGCCAGGGGCAGTGAAGAGGCAGCCAGGGCAGCTCTCCTGACAGCCATGGTACATGACAAATCTGGTACCACTGTTGGATACACAAGTCTGCAAGGTATGAGACCATAAAATATTTATAGGGTATAATAACCATTATTATATGAATCACCTAACGTGTATTATATAATATAGCTTAATGCATAAAATATTATGCTGGTCTCCTTCCAAACGTCCTTCTAGGATAGAGTATCCTATGTTAATTTTTCATTTTATCTGTTTCTCAAATCCCTTTCTATCTGCCTACCTTTAATTATTACTATAATTGCCATTAATAACTAATAGCAGTATTAACCAAATATTTTCTGGGAGGCGAGCATTAAGTAGAACTTTATTAATTACCTCATTTGGTCTTTAAATTTATGCCATGAATTAGGTTCTAATATAGTTCAGCATGAGAAAGTTACAACTCTGACAAATTCAGAAATCTGCCCAAGTTACATATCTAGTAAGTGGGAGCTGTGGAAGCAGAAACCAAGTGAACTTCAGTCTGACCAAGGAGCTAGTGATCCTTGGGGCTGGGGTGGAGGGGGATGTCCATGGTACAGATCTCACTGGCTGTTCTTCCTTCCTACATGGCCTATGTAAGGAGATCATGCAGCAAAGGAAAACCGGATTGGGTATTTCTGTCCAAAAGTTGTTAAGAGCAATCAAGGAAAGGTATTAGCTCATCTGTGACCATAAACAGTGTAGAACATCCCAGAGTTTCTCTACTGGAAAAACACAAACCTGGGCCATTGGAATTACTGACTTCCATGAAGTAAGCTCATCTCAACCAGGATAAGAACTGGAACTGACCACTTGGAAGTTGAGTATAGTCTTTAGAGTTCCCAAATTGGTTAAGCTGGATTTTATTTATTTTTCTTATTTCTTTCCTCCCCAAAGAAAGCATATTGTCTGGATCTAGCAATCTGGATCTAAGAGGTTAATGTGGTCGCTTTTCTTGAATAGGCTTCAGCCAAAGCAGGTATGCTCTTAGGCCCAGGCTACAGGACCTAGTGGGGACCAGCAGGAGAAAAATACAGAGGAGCTCACCTAGGACCCCATCTTTCTGGAAAACAATGTGACTATTTCAAGTCACCTGGCAATTGATTCTAAGGCCCAGTGTAATTAACTCTTGGAAAGCACTTTATAAAATGCTTTCACATTCATTATCACACCATTAAAAAATTAGTTCTCAGATTTAGAGAGAAACGCTTAAAGGAAAACAAGGGAGGGACATTAGCTGCATATGTATTTGTGAAAATGACAGCATAAAGGGATACAATGCACCAATTCCTATTGGTATGACACTTTCCTCAGTGACAAGGCCCACTGCCTTTAAATCACTACTGTCCAAACTTGCAGGCCAAGGACTGCGGTGCACCCTGATCCAGCAGAGAAGTCTCAGTGCCTCACCTATTCTTCCATTATCAAGTAATTCCCAGTGTCTGCCATGTTCCAGGGACTGTTTGAAGAACTGGAGATACTACCACGAACAAAACAGACCTTTCCCCTGGCCCCTGGTTCTTTGCCTTAGATAATTTTTCATTTTGTATGGTAGAGCAGATAATAAATAAAGTAAATGGTTCTATGGTAAAAGAGAACACTGAGAAAGAAGACAGGGGATAATGGGGACATGTTACAGCTTTAAAAGGTGATCTGGGAAGTATGCCTAGAAGGAGGCATGAAGTAAAGATGCCTTGAAGACATCACATGCAGAGGACACAGCAGATGTGAACACACTAAGGTCAAAAGGTGGATAGCATGCTGGCCTGGTGCACCTGGAGTGGAGTGAGCAGAGGGGAAAGGAGCAAAAGTCAGACTGGCGATGGACCTGGGGCAGCAAATCCCAGAGGGCTTTGCAGGCCACTGTGAGTGCTTTGTTCTTTCCTGGGTGAGACGAAAAGCAATTAGAAAATTCTCATCAGAGGGAGAAACCCAATATCAGCAGTGCCTCTCTTCAATTTCAGAAAGGCCTTCACTACTAAGACTAAGATGCTCAAATTCCATGGGTCTCTCGTCTTCCCGAGAGACAGACAGAGACACAGAGAGAAACACTGAGAGATGGGGGTGGGAGAGAGGAGGGGAGAGAAACAAAGGAGAAGAAGAAGAGGAAGAGGAAGAGGAAGAAGGAGAAGGAGAAGACTGGTCTAGCCCCCCACCCCTCCAAGAACCCATCAGCCCTAAACAGCAGGGAGAGGTAAAGGGTTCTGTACTCCCACTCCCCACTAACCCTCTTTCTCTTACCTAGGGTTGGGGGGGTTGGAAGGGATAGGCTTTAAGCAACATGAAATAAAGTAGAGTTTAAAAAAGAGCACAGCAGAAGGGTTCCACTGGGGGAAAGAACTGGCCTAAACTGGTAATCTAGTGGAACAGGGTGGGGGCGGGGAAGTCACTTCTAGGTGCTGGCCACCAGGAACAGGACCAATAGTAAACATTTCAAAGAAACATTTGTAGGGGCTATTTAACTTAATCAGTGCAACCATCTTTAATTACTTGAAAGAAAAATCAGTCTTCAGAAGATATCCCCTTATAGCTAGTCCTATTTTACAGATAAAGCAACAGAGGCAAAAACTAAATCAAAGAAGGCAGCTTGAGGCCCAGCACTTAGAGCTTCTTGTTTCCAATGCACATTCCCGCTTAAAGGAATGAAAACCACCCTTTCAGAGGGATGACCAAGACTCTAAATCAACACATGTCTGAGAGAGAGAGGCCGGCACGCTGTTAGCAAAAAGAAGAAATACATTAACACAGGCACTCATCCCGGGGTGAACAGAATTCATTAAAAAAGACAACACAATCTTTACAGCCCATTGACATCAGAGAAGGTGTATGGATTATCCCTCATACACCACACACTGCTCAATTTCTGCATCACCATCTCCCAGTCCCAGGTCCACTCAGCTGTCTAGTGTCTTAAATCTGAATTCAAGTCCACATTCAAGGGAAATAACAGCTTCTCTTCTTTATTTAAATATAGAGCAAATGGCTGGAAACAAAGTTTAAAGTACAGTATCAACAAGCAGGAAGTAAAGATCGAAGATGAGAAAATGGACCTTTCTCTAGGCAGAGAATAGCAGGTAGTGTCTGGTAACAGACATCAAGTGATTCACAGAGAGAAGACAAATCTGGGACTCTGTTCCAACAGTCAGTCTCTCAGCAAGTGTCATTCTCAAAGCCCAAATCAAACAGATTGCTTTCAAAGGGGAAATCAAAGTGTTTAATAACAAAACACTAAAATGTTTTCAATGCACAAGCATCAAAGCCTGCCACCTTAGCTGTTGTTATCTTACTTCGACTGCTCCATAGGCAAGGTGGCTGAAGCAAGCCACACTGATGGCAGCAAAGATGGGGAAGTATAACGTGAAGTATAATGTGGGCCACAGCATGTTAAGAACTATGCTATGTGTGTTTTCTAGGAGAAAATCTTCAGTTGCCTGCTTCAACAGACCACTCTAGTTATCCACAGAGCTAAAAAAAAATGTGAAGAACAGCAGGTCCTCAGTAAACCCAACTCTTCACTACGGACCCCAGGGCCTGACCCTCAGCTAGCATTCTGACCTTACACCATGCCACTGAGAAATGACACAGGACCAAAACTGGTGAGAAGGATCAACTTGGGTAAGACAGAAGACAGGCTTCTACAGGGAGGGGAGGAAAAGTGCTGTGCCCAGATACAAAGGGCAGAGTAGAAACCCACAGCCTTGAAAGGAACAAGGGACCAAACTGCAGCAATGAGTTGGATCTCCAACCATAAGCATTGGTGATGCCTTCCTGGTGATCTCCTTATAATGAACTCAAACCAATTACATTCCAGACAAGTTCCATAGGAATTCTGAAGGCAGTGTCAACAGCTGCTGAGGAGAACTGGAAGCCTGGGAATCTTTGTCACCCTGTGGTTTCCCACATGATGATGAGAACACCCTGTGGCTTCCAGTGGGTCCTGTTTCCCCTATCTGTGGTCTCCACACATTTAGGAAGAGGTTCCTCCCAAAACATGTCACTGATAGATACCACTGCTTAGCCTTGCACACAGAAAGAACCTTCAGGCACTTCTATATACCAGGAGAGAGCAGCACTGGAAATCTACTACATTAAATCACATTCACTTGGGCTATGTTAAAAGCTAAGGAATCATTAAACAGAGGTAGAAAACAGAGCAAATAGAGTATAACTTGAAAAAGATTCCTAGAGCTGATCCTTCACTTGAGGGGAGAGAAGAAACAAGGCTCACTGAAAGGCTAGCGTTTGGGGAGAAAGCTCTGATGGAGTAGCTGTCAAAGGCCCCTTATCAGCTATTCAGATTGTTCCCAATGCTTAATCGCCCCCAAAACACTGCAGCAAAACTGCATTAATACTTACACATATTTTTCTCCAGAATAAATTCGTGGAAACAGAATTTAGTGTAAGGATTATTAAGCACACTGCCAATGTGTCACCCAGAAGACCTCTATCTAGTTATACTTCCACATAGTATATCTTAGGGTACCTGTTTCTCTTAAGTCCTTTAGTTTTGTCCTTGCACTAAAATAAGTCATTATTATTTCCAAAGTTGTTATAAGCAGTGGATAATTTTGTGCCTGTCTCATTTTAAGATACATTTTTTTGATTAGTTATGACAGTGAATCCTTTCCAAATGTTCCATGAGGCAGGATTTTCCCCAAATGTACAATGACTTCTTAAAGGCCACACACTTAACAATCAGCAGAGGTGACCAAAAGTAACAGGTAGATAATAAGATTTGTTGGGTAAGGCTATATCTTAATTCTATACGATGAAAATCAAACAGCTTTAAAACTGCTACAGTATTTGTGTCTTACAATCCACATATCCTTTACATAATTTAATACTCATGTTAAAACCAGATGTTTCCGATCCCTGCATCTGATGCTGGGTAAGGTTGGCTCTCCCTGCGTTGGTGTGTAGCCTTGGAATCCTCTGAGGTCTACGCACAACCACATATGAGGCAGGCTAGGACAGAAATAGAAATGATACCAAATGTCTCAATCAAGAACCATGTCTGTTTAGTTTGTCTTTGGGTTCCTAGCATCTAGCACAATGGGACTGAAAGGGCATGAGCTTTAAAACTTTAGATCAAACAGGTCAAAAATATCCCAGCTGGCTCCAGTGAGTACCACAGCACATTTGCTGTTGCTACAGAGGCCTGGGCTACTTCCCTGGTAGGTGAGCTCACTGAAAGGTCAAGTAGAAGATGCACGCTTATGAGAATTCAGGAAACTCTGAAATTGTCTACAATTTGGGATAGTGATGAGGAAGAGGAAGATGATGCAGAATTCACGATTTCAGCTGGAGCAGCCCTCAGAGACAAGAGGCTAGTCAAGAAATCGGGCTCTCGGGGTTGGTATTGAAAAGCATGAGAGTGCCTCCTTGAAGCCTGATAGGCAATGGAACAAGCAGGACACTTTCAGCTGCTGTGTCCCACATCATGTTGGTAGTTAGTGGAAGGCAGCACTGCCCCAGCAGTGTTAGAATGGCCGGTCTGAGCTGGGAGAAGAACAGAGAAAGATCTGAGGTTAAGAACTTATTATGGGGAACAGTCATGTAAGCACCCACTATCTGCATTCTTGCAGCCAGCTCTGAAGTTCTTGGGTGAAAGTGAATTTCTGTAAGCAACTGCAATGACATTGCTAGGAAGTCCTCCTGGAAGTCCTCCTGGAAGTCCCCCTGGAAGTCCTCCTGGAAGTCCTCCTGGAAATCCCCCTGGGTGAGATCCAGCATTGTGTCATTGCCAATGAGGCTGACTGGAGTATGAGGAGGGAGCCCCAGCCTGAAAGCCAGGGAGTGGAGAAGACAGGAGGGATGCAGCTCCATCCACAGGGTGGGGCACAGAAGGCTCCCTGATGGGTTCTCCATGAGGTAGGGAGTAGGCCTCAGGCCCATCCACAGCCCTCACCCTGCTACCTCACAAAGAGAACAACCAGCACTCAGCAATCCACACATAATCTACAGCTTTGATCAGACAAATGGCAGGGACCACTATGAAGTCACTGCCACTCCCAGTCAGTTACACAATTTCCAGACCCTAGCTTCCCAGCACTAGAACACACACACACACACATGAACCTATTGCTATGGCAGATATTTGCCCCCCCCCCTTGGGAAGGGAACACTCCATACTACTATAAAAATAAAATGTTTTCATGTTGCATGCCAGATCCTCTCCTGCTTTTCCACTAAAAGATGACAAAAAAAAAAAAAAAAAAACTTTATAATCTAGTTTTCAAACGAAATTGTAGGAAGCAACCTTTCAAAGTAACACTGTATACTATAGGTTGAGGAAATGTAAAGAAAAAAAAATTAAAGGATGAAAGTAATAGAGGCCACTCTCTGAAGGACATGACTTCTGACAGATGTCAAAATAATGTGTGGTCAAATGCTCAGGAAAAGAGAGGTAACAATCAGCGATCCTGAAAAGGGCGCATCTCCAGTGACCTTCTACTTGTCTCACTTGAAGGTTTCACAGCACTTTCTGGTAGGATACCGTGTGGCTGGAAAGTCAACACTCTAGATGGAAATGAAGGACTGTCGGAAGACCCAGGGAAGACTTGGTACACAATCCTCCCCCCCCCCCGAGGAGGGATAGAAAAGGTGCACACAAAATCACAAGTTTACATCAAGAAACTGACTGGGACTGAACACCAAACATGAAACAGAAGTAGTGAAAAATTGGAGTTTGCTCGAGGATCAGAGTAATTTTCTGCACCATCCTCATCTGTAAATGTGCACTCCCTCCCTATACACTCATTCTCATGCCCCATCGCTCTGTGCTCACAGTCCACAAGTGAGAGGTCCTGGCATACACAGCTCACTCTGAGGGACGGTTCCTAACTGAGGGATCGTTTAGATCTATGTTGACATCCCAAAGATGCAGATATCGTGTCCATGTCCAGTCACAAATAGGGAATGAGCTTGGGAAAATCAAGTCCAGACATTTTCATTTCCTGTCTACAAAGCCAGAAAAATCCCAAAGGCATAGCCACGCAACAACTATTCTGATTTTATGAACAAAACTTGAGAGAGAGAGAGAGAGAGAGAGAGAGAGAGAGAGAGAGAAGGAAGGACAGAGGGAGGGAGGGAAAGAGGGAACAAAGTCCTCAAACTCAGATCATTGGATGTTATTAAGCCTGAAATGAGAGATGATAATGAGTGCAGGGAATGATGTCCAGCTGTAAATGCTACACCCAAGGGGTCAGCAGACGAAAATTGCTTCACAGCAAAGAAGATGAAGGGGGGATGTGTGAAGGCTTCGTATTATTTAACATGCTGGCACCACCAGGGCTCTAAGAACAAGGCAAGTGATAGAACACCGACTTCCTACTTACTAACACTGCAGGCCACAAGGGTTTGGCTCTTGTGAGTTAAATTATTTGTGAAATTTCCCTTTGTCTATCATGTTCTACAGCTTCTTTAAGGTGTATGTTTGTGGACGTGACCTCTTTCCTTTTAAGTGGCTATGACTACTGTCTCTAATGCTCTATATCTGTCAACTCCAGAAAATCCTCAACCATTGTCTTAAAAAATTAGTTCTGCTGTTTGAGTATGGTTTGTGCCCACCAGGAGTCCACTGTAATTAAAGCACAGTCCTTATGATATACTACCAGAAAGTACTGTGAAACCTTTACAGAGTGAGGCAGAGTGAAAAGTCCTTATGTCACTGAAGATGTGCCCTCATGGGACTGTGGGGCTCTGTCTCTCTTCTCTTCTTCTTTCAAGCTATGACCATTTGCTCCTATTTGAATTCCTGCCATGATGAGTCTTCTGCTCCCTCTCAAGAGGTCAAGCTAATGATCTTGACCTTTGAACCTCCAAAACTGAACACACACCCTTTTCTTTATAGGTAGCCTGCTTCAGGCACAAAAAAAAGGAAGGAAGGAAGGAAGGAAGGAAGGAAGGAAGGAAGGAAAGGAAAACTATTAGCATAACTAACTGTGTTCATAATTGTGTTTTGTAGTCTCAACCATATGGCAGGCCATCTTTAGATCATCTCATTTTGAGCTTTCTATTCATTTTCTGTTGACATGAATAGACCCCAGGGGTTCATGCATGCTATACAAGTGCTGTAGGTGGAATTCAAGGGTTCACATGTACTGTACAAGTGCCGTCGGTGGTGTACAAGGGCCCTATCACTAAACTAGGTCCCCATGCCTCTTTCCAAATATTTGTCATTTTTATTATTTTCCTGTACCATGCTGTGGTAATTTTCTAACATTTGTCTTCCCATGTTTCCTCAGATTTGTTTAGATATTTATTTCTTGAACACAATTTTAAGCTTCAACGATCATTTCTATTTTTATGATCACTTCAAACTTCCTTCAAATCTGTCCTTTTGGTTTCAATCTCTTCTTTATATTTTTAGTTACTTTAAACAATTAGTTTTTTGACCTCTGTTAAAATTTTTCTTTTGTTGTCTTATTATATATCAAGTTCCAGGGTCTTAATATTCCCATATGTTGCCCGCAGTGACTCTAATTGATAGTAGATTACCTGTTTGATTTTAGTACTGAATTTATCTTCAGAGTCCCTTTAGTTGGAAAAATCCTAGGTGATGTAAGTTGATTGCCTAATCTTCATTTTAGTTCAGAAATATTACTGAGTAATACTTCCAGGATAAATTTGAATGTGGTTATCAATTTCTTTATTGACCACAGGCTGAGAGAAGAGAATAAATTCCCTATGGTATACACATGCTAAGATTTTTCTTAATTTGTGGCTTAAGTGTTGGGAAGCTGTCAAGATTCCTTGACTGGGTGGACAGTATGTCAGATTGCACTCCTTCCAACCTCAGGTGGTCTACTGGTCTCTCCCACTACTGCACGGTCAGGGAACCCGCTTCAACAATACTGGCAACTTTCCTTCCTTTAAGCACATCTCCAGTTACACTGTCAACTCATGTCCTTAGTATCTGGAAATATGATTTTCTAAGGCTTTATGACTCTTTCTTCACTCTCATACTTAATACCAATGAGGTATATGTGCTGTAAAGACAGATATAAGTTTGCATTGATTTTGTTAGGTTTTTAAATTATTTCTGACTAGCAAAAATGTAATCTTTGTTAAGGTAAGTTAAGGTATGCCAGGTTTGAATATAAGATATCTATTTTGTGGAGTACAAATGAGTCTCTTCTACCTTCTTTTATATTTCTTCTTGAAGTCTCTCAAAATGCTGACATGTGCTCTTCGACACTTTTATAGAACTATGTTTAAGAAATATTTGGGCTGTCAGGCAGTGGTGATGCACAACTTTAATTCCAGTGAAGACAAGCAGATTTCTGAGTTCAAGGCCAGCCTGGTCTATAGAACTGGTTCCAGGACAGCCAGGGATACACACACACACACACACACACACACACACACACACACACACAAACAAACAAAAAAACCTTCCTCAAAATAAATAAATAAAATAGGATGGATGGATAGATAGATAGATAGATAGATAGATAGATAGATAGATAGATAGAT
>NW_026596040.1:1375469-1442683 GCF_907164565.1 Psammomys obesus | reverse complement strand
GATAGATAGATAGATAGATAGATAGATAGATAGATAGATAGATAGATGAATTGGAGGGCCAGTGAAATGCTCAGCATGTAAAAGTGCTTGTTGCCATGACTGACGATCTGAGTTTGGTCTCCAGGACTCACTAGTAGAAGAGAACAAACTCTCAAAATTCATTCTTTGGCCTCTACATGTATGATGAATATAAACAACACACAGACACACATGCACACACACAATAAAAGTAATAAAAGGTTAAAGTAAAACCATTTAAAAGTAATACTTTATTATCAAGCCTACTGTGTGCCTATCAAACTTAAAACAATGTAGCCATGTGTTTGCTCCTTTCTCTGCAAACATGGTGAAAATACACTGTTGTTCTGCTATCATGTCTTCCAGCTGATGCTAAGGCTGCAAGTGGTGGTTGTTTTCTCTTTTTAAATAAAATAACTCAAAAATACAGGTTAAAACCATTCTAGCTTTTAAAAGCAAGAAATGTACAGCCAGTTAAAACCCCCCTACTAATTATTGGTATGACTTGGTTTTAAGCTAAGTTTGAACTCATCAGGAGCAAAATAGTTAATGTGGATTGAGGAGGGGTTTCGTGTGTGTGTGTGTGTGTGTGTGTGTGTGTGTGTGTGTGTGTGTGTGTAGGATTCTCTTTTTTTAATTTTTATTATTAGTTACATTTTGTTAACTCTGTATCCCAGCTATATCCTGCTCCCTCATTCCCTCCCAATCCTACCCTCCCTCCCTCATCTCCTCCCTGCCCCTTTCCAAGTCCACTAATTGGGGAGGACCTCCTCCCCTTTCATCTGACCCTGTTTTATCAGGTATCTTCAGGACCGGCTGCAAAGTCCTCCTCTGTGGCCTAGCATAACTGCTCCTCCCTTGAGGGGTGGGGAGGTCTAAGAGCTAGCCATTGAGTTCCTGTCAAAAATAGTCCCTGTTCCCCTTACTAGGAAAAAAATCAATTGGTTACTGAGCTACCATGGGCTACATCCGAGCAGAGGTTCTAGGTTATCTTAGCAGTGTATCAAAGCAGATACTAAGACTCTTAACCAAACCTTTGGCAGAGTGCAGGGGATCATTTGAAAGAAGGGGGAGTTAGTATGACATGGAGAGGACAGGAGCTCCACAAGGACCAAATATATCTGGGCACGGGGGTCTTTTCTGAGACTGACACTCCACCAAGGACCATGTATGGATATAACCTAGAGGAGGGGTTTCTAGAGCCCCACCCCAACCCGAGGAGCTGTGGAACACTGATGCTGACCTGCTGGAATGAGAGACCCCCTTTTCTTCAGGAGTGAGGCTCCTGTCAGGTTCTCCACACCCCAGTGAGTGACCCACACCCATGCACACATAGGCAGTGCTAACTGAACTCAGTCAGTTAAAATAAATAAATTAATATGGAAGGACAGGATGTTGGGAGGGAGATGGGAAGGGAATCCTGGCGAAATTGGAGGGAGGAACAATGGGTCGATATGCTTAAAAGACACTGTACACTTGCATGGAATCTTCAAGGAATAAATGAAATACTTTTTATAAAGTAAAATAGTAACAGCTCTAAAATAATCTATTGGTATGATTCAAGTGACAGATTAGAAACTATATGTTTGAAAGCAGTGGACATCAGAAAAATACATCAGTGATTCTATCCAATATAAAAAGAGAAAATGCAGTTCCTGATTCTTGACAGTATAAATTATGACAAAAAGCATCAAGCTTAGTTCTAGAAAAAAGAGAATTAAAAGCCCCCCCATGAGGATTCTTAACTTTGAACTCTACTTACATTCTCAAGTAGGGCTATTCTCAAAAGTAAAAGAAAAAAAAAGCAGGAATCTGAATTTGAACACTTTTGTTTGTTCTATCTTCTGTTTTGGAGACAGGGTCCCATATAGCATAAGACTGGTCTCAAACTCATTATGCGATTGAGGATAATCTTGAATTCCTGATTTTCCAGCCTCCAT
The DNA here is from genome assembly GCF_907164565.1 of Psammomys obesus. NCBI lineage: Eukaryota > Metazoa > Chordata > Mammalia > Rodentia > Muridae > Psammomys > Psammomys obesus. The sequence continues at coordinate 1,440,725 of NW_026596040.1, read as the reverse complement.
TACATAAGTGCTGGAACAACAGGTGTATATTGCCATGCCTGGCTGAAGCATAATTTTCTTAAACTTGGAATTCTACACAAAAAATTAAAATAAAAAAATCCCTGTGTTTTTATAATTCATTCAAAATACACTCTAATAACCGTTCAGTCAAATCAAACATATGAAAGGAATTGGAATCACAAATGTTAGATTTTTGTTGTGTTTTGTTTTTCTGGCACATGACAAAGGAGCAACTTTCAGGTTAGCTCTACGATGACATAGTCTCTCAGATTCTCAGGGGTGGATATAAGCATTTCTGTAGAATCAAGTGTGTTGTAATAGAACTGTCTTCTGCCTTGCCAGGTACCCTTCATGAGGTGACTGCAATGAGCACACTGGGAAGCTATTTGTGTTCCCTTCTTTATTTACTCCTACCTAGGATAGCAGTGCTCAAAGCGTTGGTCCATGGACTTCTGGGAGATCAATGAGACCTGCGCAGGTCTTCTACGAGTTACGGCAACAATCGCTAAAACTGAGGGCGCTGCAGTAGAGCTGCCAGTGTAGACTGCGCTGCACATCGCCAGCAGGCGGTGTACGCTTCAGTCACACATTCATAGCTTTAGAACTCAATTAAAGAAGCCCAGTTTGAGAGGCCGCTAACAAACCAGCAAATTACCGATTTTATCAAGCCTTGATTTGACCATGCTACTCAGGGTGGCATGTAACCGAAAGCTCCTAAGTAGTTCAGTCCTAAGATTTCCCACTGCATACTTTGAGACCACTGCATACAGTTGATCAACCACAGGAAATGGAGGATGGGCTAAATGGGGTCAGAAAGACCATTTACTCAGTCGTCTTCTGCTAGGTCAGATATTAAGAAATGTTTTTAACATAAAATAATGTTGATGAATTCACAGATAGATCTTTAAGCAGGTTTCCGGCTTTCATTTCTAACCCTGTAAGTATCGATAGATGTCATTTAAATAAGCCAAGATGATGACAACATGCGGGAGTACTGGCTAAGAGCACAATGCCTCAGGCAGCGCTTCCACTAGGAGTCAAAAAAATGGCTTGGAATTAAGTAAGGGGGAAGTTTGTGCAGCTCTGCCAGTATGTTAAATGCCACTGGGCTAAATATTTCAAAATGGTTCATTTAACTTATATGTTGTGTTTTTTTTCCCCTCAAGAAAAAAAAAAATGTTTAAAAAAGAACCTGGTGCCTTGGTACCCTCACATCAAGACCAATAGCCTGACACAATTCCATTTCCAGAATGAAGGCACTGTCCACCAAAGATAGTGCTTTTTCCACTACTAAGATTGTATTTGTCTTTGTTGTTAGATGACTATGAACAATTTTTTAAGATTACAATTTGGCTCAAATCTTTGAGCTTTATCATACTCCATAATACCTCAATCTGACCTATTTAACCTTCTGTAATGGCAAATACATGATATCGACTGTGACACCATACTGTGTCAGGTCCTGTTAATGAGACGGGTGAGCCCAAGCTCTACGCATGAATTCACAGTGCTCATGACAGCTTGCGGAAAGATGAGTGTAAGCCCCAGGTGGTGGTGGTACACATCTTTAATGCCAGCACTCAGGAGGCAGAGGTATGGGGATCTCTTTGAGTTCAAGGCCAGCCTGGTCTACAAAGAGAGCCCAGGACAGCCAGGTATCTTTTAAACAGAGAAGCTCTGTCTTGAAAAACCAAACCAAATCAAACCAAACCAACCAACCAACCAAACAAACAAACAAGAGCAAGCCTAAACTAGGCCAAATACCAACATGGCGAGGAGAGTTGGGCATGAAGCTCCACTTTTAGGCAAGGAATAATTGTGAATGCTTAGCTGGTAGGAGAGGATGGGTCAGTTTTCTCCTAAGTGGCCCTTGTTGAATTGACCAGACACTGGCAGAAGGCCATAGATCCAAGAATACTTAAGAACCATAGATTGGCCTTAACAAGGAAAAAAAGGAACACAAAGTTGGGTGAGAAAGGAAGGGAGAAGTGAATATGATCAAGGCACACTGTAGGAAATTCTCAAAGGACTAATACAAAATTTTTAAAGGTTGAGACCAAACAGTAGGAGGTCCCTCTACTTACTCCCAGTGCATAAAACATAGATGAGACTGTCAGGAATCAATAAAACAGGAATAAATAAAACATGAATTTGTGAAATGCGGTTGCTGTAAGACGCACACTAAATACAAGACTCTGAGCTAGGGATTAGAAAAGGCTTTCTCAAGGGACTGTGGCATCAACTTCTACAGGAAACATGTTAGGAATTGCAGATCTTGGTCCTTTTAGGACCCCCTAAAATCCTGCTGGCCCCTAAGCTTCCCAGGTGATTAGCACTGAGAAGCACTAACTGTTGTTATAGAATCACAGAGGTTTATCACTTGGAGGAAGCAGTCATCTGCTGGCCCAGAGGAGTGACAGAGAACTTGAAGTCACAGAGAGGTAGGCATTTCTGAGGAAGTTCAGGAATTGGCTGTGACTGTAAATCAAAGGCGCTCAAAACAGAAAACACAGTGTCAGAGGTGTTAGGCTCTGGCAAGTGCTAACTTTGGCCATGAGGAAACAGAAAAGTTAGGAGAGCCTCTTGTTACCTGAACTCTACCAGACCTTGAAGTACATGGTACCCAACACCCTTGATAGCAAACACAGATCCTAAAGCTAATGACCCTTCTAAATACCTTCTTCAGTGCTTGAGAAATTTACTGGAACATGACCCAGCTTGTAAAATTCAGCAGACAGCACTGAAGCAGCTGCACTAAGGAGACAATGTCAATAAATATTGGCGAGAGGAGATGTGGAATCCAAAACTCTAATGTGGCTCCAGGCATTCAAGATTGTCTGAGCGTAGGAAAAGCCATTTATGCTGGGAAACCCCTTGCATACAGACTGAAATGAGCTTTGTAATAACAGGACGCCCCACTGAGAGGGAAGAATCGTGGTATGAGTTTAGGCCTAACAAGACAATTTAAACTTGAAGTACCACACTGTAGTGGTAAGTGCTAGAAAGGGCAAAAACACATTCAGGAAGACCAGCTCAGTCTCTGGGCAATTGGCCCTAGACCAGTAAGCATTCACTCTTGAAATTAATGTGAAAACATGAAGGGAATCCAGGATTAGAATTTATGGCACTTTGATTTTTTTTTCTCATAGCCTCAGAGACCTACATGTTGGCTTATTTTTATATGATACAGTAAAAATCAAAATGGAGACCCAAGAGTTTTCTCCCATAGCCAAGATTCTGGACATATCATCAACATTGGGTTTTTGTCACTTAAGTAAAGCCAAAAGGAAATGGTATTTTTTTTTTAATCCCACATATGGCTATATCCATCTTCAGAATTCTTTTTCCAGATACTCTGGAGAGAAAACTTTTTTAACCAAAAACACAGTCAAGTTCTTGGTCCTTTCGAAGTCTCACCCAGCACAGAATCTTCTTTGAAGCACTTACAGAGAGTTAGTGAGAGGTGTAGGACAAATGATGTAACAGACCCTGACTACCATTAAGAAGCCTGTACAGTAACAGAAAGGAAGGAAAATAAACCAGTATCTCCAGGGCCATGGCCTCAGAATGCACAGTACGTGCAGCTGGAGCCTTTGTGATAGAGACACTGCTACCATAAGCAAAAGCAAAGTCAGAAAGGCATGTGAAGGGGCACTGCATGTGGCTGTTGATTCCCAGAATTGCACACTTAGGGTGTGGAACAAAGAAAGTGAGGCTGGAGATGAGGCAGTGGCCAGATTGCAACAGATCTTTGTATGTGCTGCTGGAGAAAAGAGCCTTCTGCTTTGATGAAGGCAAGCAAAGGGCAAGATTTCCCCTAAAATCATGCCTCCTTCCAAATCTGTAGAAACTTATGCCATAAGCCTTTCTCTGCTCTTGCCAAATTTCATATAAACACTCCCTGCATTCTGAAAAGAGTGAGCAGCTTTTTCATGCATTCCAAGTGCATTTGCATGAGGCATCACAAATCAATCAGTATAGGGTGATGAGAATACAGAGCTCACTGCCATGCACAGACAGTGGAATCTGGTTCCCTCTCATTTCTTTTCTTTTTCTACTTTAATGCCATTTTATGAGAAAAAAATTTAAAAAACTTAAAAATGTTTAGAGTAGAATTAAGCATTAGCGAAAAAGAATATTGTGGTCATGGTGTGATCCTAAGTCTCCCAGAAAAGTAACCCATCCCCTACAGTTAGGTCATCAACAGCACTTCATTAGGCATGTGGAATTCCCACCCAATAGGAGTTTTCATTGTACTCTGAATGTCTCCCAGTGGGCTAGACTTGACAGTATGATAGATGGAAATATCAGTGAGATAGACCACTGGGTATTTCATGGACAACGGTTCAATAAAGAAGAGACAGCCTCATTTCATCTTTACCATTATTTTCTGTACAGACAGGCCTTAGTTTTCCTGTATGTAATGATTTAAAACTGGTCCTTTGCATATAAAGTATCTGAGGGCCTTCTTATCAGGGACAGAAGTCCCAATATAAAAGACAAGATAAACTGATGCTGAATTTGAGCTAAGAAGTAAGAGAATATATTAGCCATACCCCATTTATATGGTGAACAGAGTTCCTGCTGGGGATACTCAGAGGAGTAAGATCCAGTCGCCCACATCAGAGAAAACAACAAACAACAACAAAACAGCAGAGTGGATACATGAGAAAAGGCAGCAAGAGTTTGGCTAGAATAAAACTGATCCTAATTGAAGTGACTACATAAGGCAAAAATGAGGCCGGGGTTTTAGTACTACTTCTAACTGGCGATGTAGCTTCCAAAGGAAGTGAGTATTGACTATGGCGCAGATCACCAATAAACTGATCATGTTTAGAAAGCAATGCCTCATCTAAGGGGAGAAACAAAAAAATAAATAAATAAATAAATAAATGAAGTTTCGATTTTGCTTTCCCAGGTACATCAAGACTGCCATCAACTGTTTAATGTATTCTGCTACAATTCATAGGAACTGCATCTAATTGGTATGACCAATACAATATATACTCTATAATGAAGACCTTTTTCATAGGAATATGATAAAATACTTAGTTGTTAATGTCCAAATATGACAAGTAACCTTTCACCTACACTCTTCTGCTTAAGAACTTACAAAGGATCCTGTAGCCTGTCTGAGGAACACCTGTCTGACACCACCTTCTAGCACCCCTCTTAAGCACATCCTTCTCCGGAGACCCAACTTATGCTGATAGCTCTCTACCTGCCTGAGGACCCTTGCTTCCTAGCCAAGCCCCTATCCCTAGGCAGGAAATCTAACTCCTACCACCGACCACCTCCATCCATCCCCACTGTGTATGCTTGGCCCCTTCTCTAGACAGACACTACCAACTCCACTTACCTGGATGACTAAGAACTGCCTCTGGACAAAAAGGTCACTAGACAACACTAGTGACCATCCCTGTGTACCTTCCTGAGGGCCATATGACCTGGGCCTACCTTCCAACCCAACTACCTTCTGCCCTCATCTTCAAGTAGGGATCCTAGACTCATATCACCTACTCATCCAGCACCCTTTGCTGGAGGAAAATTTCTGAGCACCTCCCCCAAGACTTCCGAACATCAACTGCAAAACTCTTAAAGCTCTACAGAAGGTCTGATCCTTAGAAACTTCACTTAGCTAGAGCAGAGCCAGAACTACTTTTGATACTCCAGTTGAACATCAAAACTAAGTTGTCCAAAGACTGAACCCTAAATCCCATGCAGCTGTCAGTCACTCGACAAACCGGTTTACAGGAAACAAAACTTCAATCCAGAGTTTGGACATATTCGATTCCTGGGTATTGTTTTAATTGTGTTCTGTGTTTTATAGATCTGACATTTTCTTTGATTGAGTGATTCAATTCTTCTACCTTGACTTTAAGATTTGATATTCTTTCTTCCACTTGATTCATTCTGTTGGTAATGTCTTTCTCCGAATTTATGTTTGAAAGTTTTATTTCATTTTTTTTTAATTTTCTTCAGAGATTCTCTTTTTATTAACTTCTATTTTCATGTATTGAGAAGTTGCATTAAGTCAGATGTTTTTTTTCAATGTCTTCATTCTTCATTTATTCATATCCTCTTTGAGTTCTTTGATAGTGTTTGTTAATACTATTCTGAATTTATAGTCATTTTTCTTGGGGATGCAGAACATGACAGCATGACTTTTTGGTGGAAATGTGTTGTTTTGGTTACTCATGACTGTATTTTCACAGTGATCTAGGCATCTAGAATTAGATCACTGGTGGTGTTTTTTAGTATGGAGATCATGTGTTTCTTTTGTTGGGTGGATGTTTTTATAGAATCTGATGAGCCTGACTTTGTGTGGGACTTGATCTTTCTTGTCACTTTCAATATCTATTCTTCATTCTGTTTGTTCAATGTTTCAACTGCTATATAACATGGGGAGTTCCTTTTCTGGTCCAGTCTATTTGGTATTCCGCATGCCTCTTATACCTTTGTAAGTACCTCTTCTTTTAGATTAGGAAAATTTTTCTTCATGATTTTGTTGAAAATAGTTTCCATGCTATAGACTTGGGTTTCTTTTCCTTCTATATTTATTATGCATACTTAGAGATATATAGACATAAATATAGATATATTCCCTGTACCCCTTTCGGTATTATTCTTGCTTGATTAAGCTGAAACTTACTTCAAGCTCTGCATTTGCAATGCATGGCCAGGAGGTCATGAGCTTCTTTGAGACAGGAATGCCATGAACATTTAGAGGCTCCTTTATAAGCACCTGCTTTATCAACAGAACATCAGTAAAGCACTCAATGAAAAGTGCAGATGGAAGAAAGCCAGAGATGCTTTTTTGGTTCCTAAGCAAATGAACCCACCTGCTCCTATTTTGCCACAGTGCTACACAGAGCCAGCTTTGCACTACTGAGCTTAATGGAGGGGATGATTTTCAATTATACAAACTAAATGACAACAGAGACATTCTTGAAGATACCAAAATCCCAACCCTGTATCTAAAAACCTTTCCCCCAGTAATTAACATTCAATTCCAGATGTAGTCTGAAATGAAAAGACAGACCAAACAATCCATATTCTACAACTCTCAACCACTGCACACAGCTGGAAGGAGCTCAGATTCAAATGCTGTCCCAAAGACTGAGTATGAGAATTCCAACTCAAGCAGGGTATTGGCGAGGTTGAGGTATGAGACACAGCCAAGGTGAAGAATTCAAGGGACTCCTACCTCTCCGGTGTGTCAGGATTATTTTCTTATTGAATTCTATACTCAGGCCATCTCCTTTGCTTCACCCAAGGTCCGCTCTAGGAATATATATCTTTGTGTATAGAAGGACTTTACCTACAGCTAAACTAACCCCCTTTCCACTTTGGCATAGAACTCAAAGCCTTAAAAGCAGAGTAAGCACACATGATATCACTGAATTGCACCCTTTTTATTTAGTTACTACAATATAATAAGCTAGGTAATACATGAGCTTGACTATTGCTAAGACTTTCCTTTCTCTCTTCATTAGCTACCTTTGTTAGTTTTCTTCTTCCTATCTATTCCCAGTGTATAGGAAAATAGTTTCTTGGTTCACTGCAATGGAATTAAAACAGAAGGCAAGCAAAGGCTTACTGGCCTTCAAAGGCAGGTAACAGAGGAAGAAAGCAATTACGGCTTAAAGATCTCACTGGATACCAGTGCTGGGTGGGGAAAATGTTAGACTACCCAAGAAAATAGGAGCTTAAACGATAATAGCAGGGGCCTTCCCTCTATCCCAGGCCTGCCCAACCACTCCGCTAGGTGACTAGACAGTTTTGCACATCCAGAATCAGAAAGAGCCTTCTCTATTTTGTTTCCTTGCTTGCTTATCTGAGACTAGGTTTTGTTGTGTAACCCGAGTTGGCCTGGAACTCAGGATCTCCCTTCTTCTGACTCCTTGGTGATGATGGAATGAGATTTCGCTCTGACCATTCAGCTCACTTCATACCACTCATATTCTTTATACCACTCAGAAAGATCATATCTATCCTCTAACAAGACTTCTAAAAAGATGCTGGTCAGAAATGGTGGCACTATAGAGGGGGTGATCTGCACATCCAAGAGCAGTGTCCTTTTGAAGGGTTGTGCTTGCTATTGATGGAGTACAAGGTTGATGATACCCATGAGAGAGGCCTCCCAGACTTTACATTCTGAAATAAAAAAGATGTGCCAGAGCCCTACCTAGGATCATGGGGCAAGGAGTGATGGTGCTTCTGTTTCACTTCTGTCTGGGTGGCTTAACATCAGCCCTATGAATCCTATGAAGAGATTCACCCCTTTGATGCCTTGGTTTCCTTGGTTCTTTATTTCCATTGATATTCTAGGTTTTAAGCTCGGCTGTTCCAATTCTTAACCTGGAATACATTCTACCAACCTCCACCACAACCGCTATAGCTTAGTTAATCATCACACAGGCTGATTGATAATTACCCACTCTTAAACTTGATGCACTTAAAAAACATTAAATCAAGATGGACAGAAAAATAATTTGAAAGACATACACACGTTTGATAAAAGTTTTCATGTATATGTTCATATAGAAATGATTCCCTCTGCCTTCCAGGGGAAAACGTTAACATGAGTCTCAGTGTAGTACTTTGAATGAGATGTTCCCCCATAGACTTGGGCATTTGAATGCTTGGTCCCCAGCTGGTGCTGTTTGGGGACCCTTACAAGGTACGGTTTTATTGCATGAAGTCACTGGATGCAAGGAATGAGGTTTCAAAGCCTTGTGCTAGTCCTAGCCCATGCCTTCTGCTTCCTTCTTGTGGTTTAAGATGTGAGCTCTCAGCTGCCATGCTTGCCAATAGCTGCTACCACAATTCCCTGGCATGATAGACTCTTAGCCACTCCCTTAGGAACCTAAGGCCAAATAAACTGTCTTCTGTAAGTCACCTTGGCCATGTGCTTTATCAGAGCAACAGAACAATGACTAGTACAATCAGTGTGTATCTTTTTGAACTATCTTTTGATATTTTAAAACTGATTTGTGAGTGTCCAATTAGAGACATTATAGAGACATCTGGAGATATGAATCGATAGATAGATAGATAGATAGATAGATAGATAGATAGATAGATAGATAGATAGAGCTAGAGTGTTGTGTGTATATGTTAATTTCCAAAAGTGGCATCAAAGTGCTCTTTCTGCCATTTTATCTTTTTAAGATAAAATGCTATTCATTCTTTCAAATGCCTCGTAAGTAGGCCAATATTATTTATCTCTTTCCATATTAATAGTCAGTTGGAGTTATTTCCCGTGAACAACACTGCACACACCCTCTCACATATGCGAGACTCAGTAAGAGGCCCAATAACAAAAATGCAAAGATTTACAAAGTATATGCACTTTTCAATACTGCCAATTTATTGCTCACAATGAATCGGTCACTGATTTGAAGTGATGGCCAGACAAGAGAGAGGGCAAGTTGAGAAACCAGAAGAATTCCTTTGCATTGTGTTGAGAAACCTTAGACACCTCTGAGCATTTCAAGGACAGACAGGTGGTTATAGGAAAGAGAAAACAGTTAAAAAGGTAAATCCATAATAGCCAGAACCTGGGAACAACACAGATAGCCCTCAACTGAGGAATGGATACAGAATTGTGGTTCATTTACTCAATGGAATACTACTCAGCAATTAAAAACAAGGAAATCACGAAATTTGCAGGCAAATAGTGAGATCTAGAAAAGATCATCCTGAGTGAGGTATCCCAGAAGCAGAAAGACACACGTGGTATATACTTACTCATAAGTGGATATTAGACATATACTATAGGATAATCATACTAAAATCTATACACCTGAAGAAGCTAAGCAAGAAGGAGGACCCTGGGTAAGATGATCAATCCTCACTCAGAAAAGCAAATGGGATGGACAATGGAAGAGGGAGAAAACAGAAAATAGGATAGGCACCTACCACAGAGGGCCTCTGAAAGACTACCCAGTAGGGTATCAAAGCAGATGCTGAGGCTCATAGCCAAACTTTGGGTAGAATGCAGGGAATCTTATGAAAGAACAGGGAGACAAAAAGACACGGAGGGGACAGGAGTTCCACAAGGGGAGCAACAGGACCAAAAAATCTGGGCCAAGAGGTATTTTCTGGGATTAATTCTCCAACCAAGAACCATGCATGGAGATAATCTAGAACCCCTGCACAGATGTAGCCCATGGCAGCTCAGTGTCCAAATGGGTTTCCTAGTAAGGGGAACAGGAAATGTCTCTGACTTGAACTCAGTGTCTGGCTCTTTGATCACCTCTGCCTGAGGGGGGAGCAGCCTTACCAGGCCACAGAGGAAGACAATGCAGCCAGTCCTGATGGGACCTGATAAGCTAGGGTCAGATGGAAGGGGAGGAGATGAAGGATGCCTTAGAGAGGGGCAGGGAGGAGATGAAGGATGGAGGGTGAGGTTGGGAGGGAATGAAGGAGGGGGTACAGCTGGGATACAAAGTGAATAAACTGTAATTAATATAAAAAAGTTAAAATTAAAAAAATAAAAAAAGTTTTTAAGGTAAATCCAATATCAAGGTTCAAAGTGCATCTTTGCTCACTATTATCCTTAGCAGCAGCACCCAGACCTCAGCGTAAATAGAATAGAATAGCAATCTCTGCCAGCCCTCCTCATCACATTATGTCTGAGGATCTTTAATGGGCCAAGTGAGCTCCTTTCTATACACACACACACACACACACACACACACACACACAAATATCTTTAGTAATATGGTCAATGAACCAAGAACCAAGATATATTTTTAATGCCCAGTATATACAATGCTTATTTACATATAGATCTGTAAAATGTTGACCCACTAACAGAACAGTAATTGTTATGCACATTTGAAAAGTTAAAGGAATGCTTGCCAAAATTATGACAACTCTTGCTCTAGGTAAGAATTAGAACAATTCTAATGCTAGAATAGAAACTAACCAACAGGAAAACACAGCTTTAGCCCCCACCCCAACCCCTTACCTACCATGTGGTCTAGCTTCCTGCCTTCCCAAGAAGAGTTGGGCTCCCTACTTGAGCTCTCACAGGATGACCTCACACCTAGATCCTGGTATATAGCACTATAGTGCAGTTTATCTATGGACAAACCACGATTTTCCTCTGATCTCAGCTCCTGTCTCCAATAGGGAGGTTCCTTGTTAATCTTTGGGGATCAGCATTGCATAGTGTGCCTGGTAGCAGTTAGTCAACCAGGGGATCAAACTGCTAATAAAGAAGTCAGTCTTTCTGGATGAGTCTTAACAACAATGTATCCAATGGAAAAAGAAGCTATAGCTTAGGGTTGGTTGGTTTGTTTTTCTAAAGGATTGGCTGGAAAATATGGTTGTCTTTGTGGGCTATATGCCTTCTAATGCAATATTCTAACCCATTGCTGTAACTTAAAGGATGTCATAGACGATACGGAAGCAAATGAATGAGGCTGTGCTCTGGTAAAACTTAATAAACACTAAAATTCAAACTAAAATTTGAATTTTACATTATCATCATATATCATAAAATGTTCTCCTTTAGTTTTTAAAATTATAAAATAAAATATTCTTAGCTTGTGGGTCATACCAACACAGGCAGCAAGGAGTTCCAATTCCTTCTCCAGCAGATCTGACAGAGAATTAGATGGGAAAAGGGAAGAGGACTCAATTAGCCAGGTCACACCAAGAAGAAAGAGTCTAGGGATGGATGAAAAGCAAGTTGATCTGATGGTACCTATATCAACAGGACCAAAAGAAACATCGTAGAGATGGAAATAAGAAGGAGCATGGTTTCACTGTTGTTTTACTTTAATTTAAAATAAATTATATAAAATTTTATTTAATCCTAAATAATTCAGAAAAATAAACTGGCATCATTATCAGTCATAGTAAAACTAATTGAGATAAATCAAACTGGTAAACAGAAAGCAAAATTTCCTAAGTTGCAAGGTTTTACCATTTCTAGCACTGCTCAGCATTCAGCCTACTCTCTGGCAGAGGTGCCCACAAAGGGCAGGGGACAAGGCAGATAAAGGAATTCTGTCTGAGAACAGAGATTGACTGCTCTGTCCCTGTCCTATCCAGCCCTACTATGTGAAGTTACAGGTGTCTCCCAAGTTAAAAGGGGTTCAGAGTCCGAGTCAGCTTCTCTCATCAAAAATAATTATAACTGTTTAACTAGCATACATGGTTATTATATACAAATTCCAAAATAAAGACACCAAGAGAAGAAAACCCAAGTTAGAATATTGTGGCTACTTTGTACACTGTTTTTCTTGAGTGAGCTGTGTGTGTGTGTGTGTGTGTGTGTGTGTGTGTTATAAGTACATTTTGTAAGCTAAAAAAAGAATCTATCTAATTTTATTGCTGAAGAAACTGAAGTATTGGTAAACAAGCTCAAAACTGTGCATAAAATGAGTTTGAAAAAAAAAAAAGGAGGAAAAAAACAGTCAGGCCAAATTTCCTTCTATTACCACCAAGTGAAATAAACACTTAGTAACTTGTTTTTAACAGATGCTACAATAGACTAATATGCACTGAAGTGAATCAGAAGGTGAACTCTTCCTCTCAACCTCCAATCAGGCCTCCTTCATCAAAGATTATTTAGTCATCAGTAACCCTGGACAAGATGGTTGTCAGTGGGCTGGCAAATCCCAGAGAATGAGGTGATATGAGGCAGCCATTTAACAACACAGAGCATGCAGCAGAAACTTTGCACTTACAAAAAGCAGTGCTCTACTTGAAACTTCTAGCTTTTTCTGTTTAAAAAGCGCCTTTACTGGAAAGCTAGGAACTGGGTTTCATATTCCATTCCCAGCTAAAAGGAACACCTACAGGGAAGGAAGGCATCAGACTTCCACAGAAGATTTGCCTTCCATTTCATGAGTAAAAAATTTCTGATGAGCCATTTATGTCAAGGGTCACAACAAACTGATGCCACACAGAGACAGCTATTACATTTGGCCCCTTTGCTTTGCTTTGCTAACCATTTGGCTAGGGATGGAGAGATAACACTGTAATAAATCAGGAATAATTTAGGGAAAGAAGTTCGTAAGTCAGAGGTATGCAAAGTGCTTTAGATGACAGCTCCACTTAGAAAGAATATGTGCTTCTTAAAGTAGCAAAATGATAACTTGGAGGATGAGAGAACCTGTCCAGGTAGTTCGTCAGGAAGACATGTGACTCCCCAATTTTCCTAGTGACTTTTGTAAATGTATAATTAAGTGTGTCTAGTTCTAAGGGTCTGGCAAACTAAGCTAGCATCTTCATTCTATCAAATATTGCTGGAGATGGTTCTGGGTCCAGGGTGTGCCCAGCGATAACTAGAGAAGGGAGGCTAGGGCCTTGTGCAGGGCCAACTAATGTAAAACCAGAACCAATCATTCTGGGGAACTAAGACATATGCCAAGGCATTAGAAGAATAATAAAAAAAGGTTGTGTTGTATTTTTATCATTATGATGTATCTTTACATACTATTGCACACTACAGTTGCTCAGATCCCCCAAACATGTAGTCTTTGTGCCTGGCCCCGGAGTTTCTAATGTAAACTAGATTCTTTATGGTAAAGAATGCAATCTTAGTCAACATTAGGTTTCTGAATACCTGATACTTTTTCCTTACCAAGCATCCTTTGTGGGTGGAAAGTATGGCATCTTTGTAAATTCCCAGTTGGGTGCCTTTTCTTATTACATGTGAGAGTGCTAGCTGCTTAGCCTACTACTGACTTGCCTGAGGACAGCTATGACAACTCCGCTAAAAATAATGACTTGTAGGGGAATCACAGAGAAGAAGAGTGGCTGTGGCTGAACTTTGCAAAGTCAGCTCTCCAACAGGTGAACCCTGATACTTGCCCTGGATACTTTTTTACTCTTTCTTTCACTTATTTAGTCAACAGATGATCACAAAGTACCTAATTTTATGGACAAAGCATTGTCTAAATGGCAGGGATACAGTAGTACAGAGCAGATAGACACTGTCAACTCACAATGTTCATAGTTCAGGAGAAGCTGACAATAATAAATAACCAAGTAGGTCACATAGAGAGCATACTTGATGGTGACACATGCTGGGGGGGGGGCGTTAAGTAAAGCCTGGGTGGGGAATGCCTGGACAGAAGAATGCAATTCTCTGATCAGCTGAGGAAGATATCTTAGAAGAGGGGGACAAAAGTAAGGGGGGGGGATGAGGGGCTGAAAGGCTTGTCCTGTATACAACAAGCAAGACTGAGAAACAGCAGTTGAGAAAAGCATGAGAGTATGATATCCTAGAACCTTTCTGGTTAAAAAAAAAAAAAAAAGCCTTTCAGGGCAGAAGAGAAAGAAAGTAGTAAAGTCTGAAGCTGATTTGGCTACATGAACTCATGGAGAAACTTTACAAGGTGCTTCCCTGGAGCACTGGATGCGAGCACTTCAAGAAGAGCAAACAAGAAGGTGGGATTTGTGAGCAACAAGCACAGATAACTACTTAAGAAGCTTTAAGAACATAGAGAAATGGGACGCTGTCCACAGAAGGTAGGGAGTTGTGAAGACTCTTTTAAGTTCTTGTTGTCTTAGTTTTTAAGGTATTGAGGAAATTACACGAATGTATGTCAATGCGAAAGATTCAAGGACAGGAGGAAGAGAGGAAATACTAGAGCTGAGTCTGAACAAATGCAGTCCCAATGGGTTGGCTCTACAGCCACAGGTAGGAGAGACATATTGTCTCTGGATGGAAACACAGGACAGCTGGCACAAACACAGGCACAGGCGCTAATCTGGTGGCAAAAGCTTGGGGAAGTTCTGAATGAATGCACCTTTTCTGTCAAATAAGAAGTAAAACCTGAGATAATCATCCAGAAGAGAAAAGGCAGGGGCTGAGAGAATAATGCAGACAGTGATGCCAGGTAGCATGAGGAACCTCAAGAACACTTTGCAATGCCTGGTGGTTCCATTCCCTCACTGCCCCAGGAACCTCCCAATAAACTTCCTTCTTTTACACATATCTTAAATTACTGAAAGCTAACTTTTGTTGCTTACAAACAAACAAAAACACCTAACATGCCACCTCTACATTGAGGCCTAGGGTGTTCTATTTCCTCACCGAAATCCTGAATTTAATAAAGTTGGACCCAATCTTGTGTGCCTTCAAGTATTCGGGAAGACCTTACAGTATACTGGCCAAGACTAATTATTTTTGGGTTACTTTCCCACCTGTTGAGTAGGATGAGGAAAAACAGGCTTATATTTATATTACGGAGTTGGAAACACAAGATCAGGATGCTGAGCTACTCAACAAAAAATGTCCCTGTACAAAGCAGAGGGCTAAAGGGGTGGTCACAGTAGCTTATCTTTCTCCTAACCTTGTCTTACTTAAAATGGAAAAATAACAAAGTATCTACTAAGGGAGAATGAAGCTGCCTATGTGCACAGTCTTCCATGTAAATACATGCAAATTTGGGTGACTGGAAAAGATGGTACTTTGTGGTAGGCTGGGCAGCAGAGAGGATGCTCTTCGCGGCAGACAGCAATGTTAATCAAAGCATATATCTGAGAGGGTAGTGAAGCTGAATTACACAGAAAGAAAGTCAGTCTCCCACAAACAGAGACATTTCAAATATTGCAGAGAAGATTGGAAATTTCCAAATCATGCAGACTAAGATGAGTCTTCATGATATAATGTGTCTCCCTTCAGGAAATTAAGAATTATTAAACTGCAGTAAACACAGCTGCTTTTCAGATGAAATCAGCCTTGTGACACTAAGAGGCGGGAGGGGGAGAGTGAGCAAGAGCCATCATGGAAATCAGCTCTGCTGGGCTTGCTCTGATGAACAGGTGCTTAGCTCCCTGGCACTGAATCCTGGAGGCCCGGAATCTTCACATAGTGGTGTGAGGTCTGGTGTAAGGTGGGAACTGAAACCAGATATAACAGCTCTTTCTCCCAGCTGGCCCTGAGCTAGCTCATCTTTCAATAGGAAGAGTGAGATGCTTAGCCCTCTGGCCCAAATACAGACCAGGAACCAAGAAAAAAAAAAAAACCGGGGCAAAGTATACTCACAGAAGTCTCTCAAGCAGGAGGCTTGTGCGCTGATTTCAGCATCTACCCCAAGGTCTTCTTCCCTTACGACATAACTATGAAGAAAGTTCCATCCGCTCAGAAGAGTTGGGTTTAATTGCTTAAGTAATTGTCCCATCTTCCTCCCGCCTCCTCACTGCTCAGACTGCAGGAGCTGACATCTGCAGATGTTCCACACGCTCAACACCCTTCTAAGGGCTTTAGGCGCATTAGATTCGCACAACTCCAAGGCAGTGCATGCTATCACCTCTTATTTGGTTTGCCCAATTAAGAAGAAACTATTTTACTAGAAGGTTCTTAGGCAGAATGAAGCAGAGTTGGCAGGAGTTAAACTCATAGGTTCTACAACCAACATCTGCCCAGGCTCTTGAACTCTTTATTATATTTTTTTTAATTTTTATTTATTTATTATTTATTACAATTTATTTACTTTGTAGACCCGCTGTATCCCCTCCCTTGTTTGCTCCCAGTCCTACCTTCCCTCCCTCCCTCTTCTCCCCCTATGCCCCTCCCCTAGTCCACTGATAGGGAAGGTCCTCCTCCCCTTCCATCTAACCCTAGCCTATCAGGTCTTATCAGGACTGGTTGCTTTTGTCTTCCTCTGTGGCCTGGCAAGGCTGCACCCACACCCACCCCCACCCCACCCCCGTAAAGGGAAGTGATCAAAGAGCCAGCCACTGAGTTCATGTCAGAGACAACCCCTGCTTCCCTTACTAGGGAACCCACTTGGACACTGAGCTGCCATGGGCTACATCTGTGCAGGGGCTCTAGGTCCTCTTCATGCAAGGTCCTTGGTTGGAACATCAGCCTCTGCAGGGCCCCCTGGGCCCAGATTTTTTTGGCTCTGTTGCTCTCCTTGTGGCGCTCCTATCCCTTCCCTGTCTTTCTATCTCCTCCCTTCTTCCACAAGGTCCCCTGCACTCTTGAACCTATTTTAATTCCCTGAAGGGAATCTGTATAGTGACTGCACATAGGGATTAGTGTGCCCCCCCATGCGCCGCCTCCCATGGCCTCCAGGCTTGCCCACTGAAGCACATTAACTGGTTTCAGTGCTTGTGTGTGTGTTGACAACATTTCAGCTTGTGATTTTCTGTGTTGGCTGTTAGAGGTTATGATGGTCTGGGACTGTGATCAGGAAGTTGTAAGCTCTCAGACTATCATTGTGCAACATGAGTTAGAAGATGTTCTTATTTAAATGTTGATGATACAATGAAATGACATATGGAGCTGGGCATAGAGCTTAGTGGTAAAACACTTGCCTAGCATATAGGAAGCCCACGTTCCATCCTTAGCACCACCATATAATCATTCATACATACAGAGAGGTTTAGGGAAGCAATTGACTGCTGCAAGGCTATAGGAGAGAACAGATCCAAATCAGGTACCCTGACTCCAGTATGTTCTCTGTTAATCACTGTGCCCTCAGAGCCTATAGACGAACTTCAAATTCCTACAAGTCTGCCTTACCATATATGAACCACAACTACTTGAAGAATTGGTGAGAAGAAACAGTCAGTGTAAATATATATATATATATATATATATATATATATATATATATAATTATCATATATCTTATGTGGTTGGGCTGTAGCTCAGTTGGTAGCATGCTTGCTTAACATGCACAGAGCGCTAGTTTTGATCACCAGTATCATGTAAACTAATGTAATGTCACACACCAATAACCTCAGCACCCAGGAGGTGGAAACAGTGGGACTGGGAGTTCCAGGTCATCTTTGGGTCCATAGAAAGTTTGAGCCCAGTCTGGGTTATATAAGAAACTGTCTCAACCATCCCTCACCTGCCCTCACCACTCTCCTCAAAAGAGTTCAAGGTCATTCTTAGGAACACAGAAAACATAAGATAAAAGAATGTAGCTAAACAAACAGACAAAGCTCAAAAAATATTCAGTATGTAATGCAGACAGGATGTGCTGCTCTAAAGACTTTTCGTCACTGCTTCCAGGGTCGATACAGAACTCCAGGTTTTGAAACCAGATCTAGCAAAGAAGGAACTAAGGTAGCAAGTTGTTGCTATTCTTGCTTTCACAACACCACAGGCACAAACTAAAGAAGGAAAGAGAGAGGGGCCCCTTTCCAAATCGTGAGAGGCAATTCCAAAGCTGACTCTTTGAGTTCAAAAAGGATAAATTATAAAAACAGAAAAGTAGCTGAAAAATAAATCCAAATGTGAGTGGAACAACTAAAAACTAACAGAAGGCCTGAATCTAAGGAGCACAGACTACAAGAATTAGTAGTTTAAAACCAAGCATTTTCTCTTGGAGGATGGGTGCTCCATGAGATGAGAAAGGTGCATTCAGAAAGTTTGTTGATTTTTATTTTTAAAGACAAAAAAAAAAAAATTAGACTTAATGTGTATCTTTCTTTTATTCTAATCCTGAAAGCCACAGACCACAAAATTGTTAAGCTGAAAGTGTTTGACAAGGGGGCTAAATAAGGGTTGATCTCTGATTATTCGCTCATTTCCATTGATTTAAAGTGATAGCTAGCTGTTTGTTTGCTTTAAAATAAATGGCTGTCCTCTCTGCTGTGTCCATTCAAAGAGGTTTTTCTTCTGGCTCTACCAAAAGAAGCTGGACAGGATCTTTTGAGGATCATTAGTATTAAACGGAAGAGAACAGAACAGTGTCTCCCTGCCTTGTAAGCATGAAAACGATTGAAAGTAGTCTGGCCTGGTTCTTTCAGGGACCTCCAACCTATTACAAATAGCAGGTCATTCACAAGAAAAGGACAGAAGAGGCAGACAGGGCAGCAGTGTTCCCAGCCCATTTCTGCTTCTTCACTTACCGGATCACCAAATCCTATCTGTGGAGACAAGCAGACTGTCTTGTGTAAACCTAAACACCTGCAGTGTGACCAGGCAGAGATGAGGAAAAGAACTGGGTGGGGCACAAGAGACAAGTGGGCTATGGAAGACTATGGAAAACCAGAGAAACACACCCTGGTGGGTAATGTGGCTTCTGCTCAGCAAAAGCCAGCTGCTAACAGGCATGTTAGACTCTTTCAAGTAACCTTACACCCTTTAAAAGTCCCTGAAACCTATTTAGACTTTTAAACCAGCAATGTGTGGTAGTACCACACAACAGAACACATGAGGGCTGCTCCAGCTAGAGGCCAGTTTGAAGCTTATAGGTAAGAAAGGGTGACAAGAAAGATGGACTGTGGATCCTCTGGAAGCTTCTGATGGTAGGATGAGAAAGATGATTAGCGAACTGTGCCACAGGCAGAAAGTGGTACACCTAAAAAGGGAAACAGAGGAGGTAACTGGAGCTCAGAAAAGTGAGAGGCATGTGAAACAGGAGGGGATCTTGTAGAACGAACTATGTGATCTGTACTGAAGCTAGAATGAGGTAGCTTTGGGCAGCAGCCATTCCAAAGGAGAGAAAATGACAACCAAAGGAAAAAGATGGAGCAGGGAGGATGCTTGAGAAATGATCCAGAAGACTACTCATGTTTCAGCTCAACCAATATCCTGTGAGACTGCCTACTATAAATCCCAGAATAGAAAGACAAGGGTGATTATAAAAGACACAGACAGGGCTGTAAAGTCCAAAGGAGCTGAAGACTGTATGGAGGGTTTTGTTATAACAGCAATGGAGAAATTGCTTTTGAAGTTTTTATCATTTTGTGTTTTTTTCTTTGTTTGTTTGTTCTAAGCAGATGTAGCACATGTTGAAATATCCTGTGCTCCAAGTTCTCTACCTACAGGGCCTGATCTCTGTGGACTGGAGGGGAGCCAGCCACTGCAATCAAGGAGGAGGGCTTTACAAGCAGCTGGGGAAAAACTGGCAACTTGGGGAGTTAATAATAGAAATAGAAAGAAGTACATAGATTTGAGAAATAAAGAGCGGTTCAGTCAAAACGAGCTGAGCCTGGTGGTGCATGCTTGTAATGCTAGCACTTTTGAGGCTGCAGCAGAAGGACTGCAAGTGTGAGGTCAACCTGGCACTAGCGGCTGAAGTACTGCCGCATGGGGTATCAAGCCACAACCACCAGTGGCCCAGGAGCAATGACATTCCATATTGGTGGCATAAAGTGTCTCCTGGCTACTAGAGAGAAGATAGGTTTGGGAGATGGGGTACAATGGCTGATGGGCAGCAGTCTGAGAAGCCACAGGAGCATCCACCTCTGACAGCCACTGTATCGAAAACATTAACTGCAGTGAATGTGACTGTAAATCTCCCAGCTATTTGGTCTGGAGCCCCTGGTGGCAAAGAAAGCCCTAGCATTCCTCACATAGCCAGCGGCTCATTCTGACTCCTATCTTCGAAGCTTCAGACAGAGAAAGCGTAGTAGCGCTATATGAGACATGTGCCAGGGCCACCTAGTAGTGCACACCTCTTTTCGTTCTGACCCTTTAAGAACATCATGGAATGCTTTTTAGCCATTAGGTCCACCCTTTTTGGAGCCAAGGCCTACTTGGGCTTCTAACCACAAGCATTTCTACATGAACTCAACCCACTGTTTCTAGCGCCTAAAAGAAATATGGATACCATACTCAGGCTTCAGTCACAGGATTGAGGGAAAAAAAAAAAAATCTAAGCCACCATAACCTAAAGTCTTTCTTAGTTCCATGCCAAGCATTTGTCCCACATTATTCCTTCATGATCCCTTAAACAACCGGAAAGTTGTGGAGGAGGCATAAGCACAGAGTTAATTTTGCCTTCTTTATTACTGTGTTACCCCCAAATCTCATAATTTGGTATATATGAGCCCAAGCCACAAATATTGGCCACTTGATCCCACATGTCCTGATGAGTTATCACACGTCAGAAAGATCGCTAGCAAACTTAACATCTGCTGAATGTTATTTTGCTAAGGCTACCTGGAAGAGACACTATGAGCGGCCTACATGAGAATGCCTATAAAAAGCTTTCATTCTAACGTCTGTGCCTCTCACCGAAGCTCAGGTGAATTGTCGTAATCATGATGATTCCCTTCTAGCTGATAACTGCTTTGGAGCAAGAAAAAACAAACAAACAAATAAACAAACAAAAGTTGGTAAGTCTGTGAATAGCTTCAGAAGCATCATTGTAACTCCCAAAGAGGCTCAAGAATAAGGTTTCTTCTGCCTCTGCCAACCACTGATATTTAGGGACACAATGTAACATCTTACTACCCCAAGAGGAGACTGGCTGAGCAGGAAATAACCTGGGTCCTTCAAAAGCCTCAAATTAACCAGCTCTCAAAACTGACTTTTTTGTGATAACATAACAGATCTTTTATTAAGCTATTTTGCATTAGGTTTTCTCTTTATTGAAGCTCAAAGCATCCTGAGCAAGATGAGTTCTGCCTCTGTGTGCCTCGCCACACTGAGGTAACTGCATCAAAAAAGAAAGAGTAAGATTTATTTCTCAGCAAGTGTTTTTGGAAAACCAGCTATGAAAAGGTATTTTTCAATAGTGACCCCTGATGTATATAGAAAGTGCTTTGAAATCCTCCTACAGAGCACAGACACTGTAATAAAGTTAAGGATGAGCCACTGTGAATGATACGTGTGGGGATAGCCAACATACTTGGAGTCTTCAAATATGTAAACATCAGGAAACTACCATGAGGTTTGTCTTTCTTACTCATCCACTTTTCTTTTATTCCACAATTACAAGATCAGGAATTTACTTTCTTGTTTCTCTTATGAGCCATACCTGCCCCCATGTCTACCTGGTAAACACAGATTCTCTCTCTCTCCCTCTACCCTCTCCACCAATCAGAAAACGAAGTCTTAAGAAGCAGAACTGCAGAGATCTAGAGCTAGCCTGGCATGATTTCCTTCATAATGAAAATGTTTTAAAAATAAATTCATGTGCTTAGAGCTCAATTTAATGCAAAATCTGGAGAAATCAAACCAGATTTAAAGATATTAAACAATAACAATAGTATATTCTGCATTTTAAGAGTCAATTTTCTTCTTCTAGCATTAATATACTCCAAAATTCCAACATATTCCATTCAAATACCATTTCCCTTTCCTCAAAAATATTTATATATGACCCCTCCTGTAAGCCAGTAGTTCTCAAGGGTCTATCTGTATATTAGCTATCTGGAAAACAACCCAGAAGGACAGCTGCTAATAGAGTCACAGTGTGGCACAGAAGTGCCAGCATAAGCAAGCACCTAGGGTGACTCCAAACATACTTCCAGGTGAGGAACTGTGGACTGCATCCTGGATCCCAAGACATAAAGAGAAAACATCTACCTCCCATAGTAGATTTAAGCTGGATCAACGCAAGCATGCTCATGATTGCCTGTAATTTTGATGTTCCCTCTGAGTTCTGGAAGAAACCCAACCTCTCTGTGACCTGGATATGTATTAGTCATCATTTTGCTTTAGAGGTCAGGAGTTTGATCTTTTCCTTACAAGCCCCTACCAGTTCCCCGAGTGTATTTTTCTTGAGATTAAATATAAATTGTATATAAATATAAAACTTTGTAAAATATAAAACAAGCCAAAAAAGGCACAATGCATAACATCTGACTTTGAACCAGAGGCTGCGTTACACAGGCAAAGAATAGGTAAGAAGAGAAGTAAACACTGCATTTCCAGCAGCCAACCCTGAAATCAAAACTTAGGAAGGAAGCTGACCATTAAAGCAAGTGTCCAGGGAACAATAGCTCAGGCCAGTCCTAGGCTAAGTCTGAATCTGAGAGCACTGGAATTAAACAAAGATCCTGCCCCAAGTTCAGTTTCCCTCACTGCTGGGCTCTAAAATAAGGACAGTAGTGTATGCCAGAGCACAGTTTAGATATGGTCTGAGAACGCCCCTGAGCACTAAAGAAACTCCCAAGCAAGGCTCCTCCATCCATCTCTCTCAGGGACATTTTAAATCTCAAAACTCCATGGGCACAGAGCACAGCTGAGAGGGGAAGTCTGTTCCACCTCAGTAGCTCTAACCCACCCAAAGGTACAGGAGCCAGGGGATTAATAGAACTCTTGATTTAAGGAACAAAGAAATGGTATAAGGCCAAGGCAGCCATCACCAAATGACTCAAAAGGCTCCAGATATGCAATGGAATAAACACCCACAGGGAGAGGGGGCAATAACTTGGTAGAAACTGGTCAGAAGGCAAGAAGTCAGAAACACAGGCACAATTTGTATATTCTCTAGTTGTATTACATCTTAAGTTGGAGAGAGGGTGGACTGTTTTGTTTTATTGTTTTAATGGCTTTCTTCTTTGAAGAGTCTTAATCCTTGGGGCAATTTACAAACAGAAAATTTTCAGTATGGGTTCTGATGGATTGCCTCTAACTCTTGATCCAATTAAGCTCATTCCAATCACATTGCATGGAAAGAACCACTGCTTTCAGCGAGTTTCCAGACCTTCTCTCTTCCAGTTGCTCCCAGCAGAACTACCAGCTTCCCGAGGATTCAGAGGCCATCACCAGTCACAAGCACCGCACCAAGCAGAGCATTCACCTGAAACCTCCCATTTCAACGTTCCGTTTGTAATGGTAGAAACCAGCTTTCTAGGGCAGCAAATGCCTGACTTTGGGTTGTAGGGGAACAAGCACAAAACTTCTCTCAGAGCATCAGGAGCTGCTCTCTGAAACCATGTTTTAAGCGAACATCATTGGGGTTCTTTTGACACTTTGGGGGCATTCTTCCGGCAAACTCACATGGCCTCAATTATACTTCTTAATTATTTCTGAATATGTAGTTCAGATACGGCATCACAAAAAAAGGAAAAAAAAGTGATCAATAATGGAAAATTCCTTGACTCTGACCACTTGTTTCTCACCAAAAAACACAAAACATCCTTGATTCTTTTTGATAGCCTTGTAAATCTTTATGGTTGACATATGTGTACCCCCCATAAAAGGTAGCATCAAGTCTTAACAGATGAAAGAAAATGAACCATAACAATCTCCTGCATATGAGCATCAGCCTGCCCCAAAGGATTGACTTATTGGCATGAGCAAAGCACTGCTGAAGGGTAGATTTATAGCACATCAGTTCGGTGAGTTTGGGACTTAATGGATTGAGTAAACTATGCATTCACACCTAACACCACTACTGTTCTTCAATAAAGAACACTCCATCGAAGGAAGGTCAGAACATAGCATTCATGTAATGACTACCACAAAGCAACTCGGCACGGCTACTCAGAAACAGCTGAGGCAACAGTATCCACTAAAATTCAAAAGCATCACAACACTGTTAAAACTCCCAGCACAGAAACCAGGCCCATGCTCAGTGCTTTAGAGATGCTGCAGGGCAAGAGGACATTTGCCAAAAACAGGTCCCTTGTTCTCCAGGCTTCTCCAAAGGGTTAATAAGGTAACTTTAAAAACCAGTGGCCTTAAAGATGAAGACACTCTATTGTCCACACCTGATGAATAAGAGAGCTGAGGAGTGGGTGGACCTGTGGTTTGTCTGATGATGGCTAAGTAGTTTAAGAACAGACACCTCTCAAATACAGGCCTTCTTGCCCCAAATCTAAGTTCTGTAACTACACAACATATTGCTTGTCCTCTGTCATCAAAAGGAACATCTAAACCCTGACAACACCATGGTGACCTGGAATAACGGCTGATGTACTCTGGGATGTACTCTCCCTGCAACCTCCGCTTACCTGTACTGTGGCCCTCAGCAGGCTCCTTAGCAAAGGCCGCCTGGCGCTAAGTCTGTTCTCTGCAGATACCACAGCACATACTTCTCTCCTGAGCCTCCAGCCTACCTGACAAAACAGTGGCAGACAGACACACCGACCTCACTGTGAAGGTCAGAACTCTCTGAGGGGAGGGAAGGGCAGCAGTTGGAGAGGAACCTACTTTGCCAGGTGGTTCATGAGCAGCTGCAACATCTGCCGATTCTTCTCTGGGAGCCGATGAACAAGGCTATGGATCTCAGAGACTCGAGTCTCTTGGTTTTCAAGCTCTGTGAAGGAAAGGGGTAACGCTTTATTGGAATCACAGCTAAGTTACTGGACAAGATAAGACCGAGGGAAGAAAGCCTCGGCACTAACACAAGGAAAATGTTCTCGAGGATTTACGACCTTGTCTTGTGTGCGTGCTTGGGACCAGAGTGGCTGGCTCTGGAAGGCCTTTCAATGTGCTTTCCGTATCAGAGTTCATCCAAATAATGGCTGTGATGAAACAGAGCTGGTCAGCCCCACACCCAGAGAAGGAACAAACACGGGAGCAGCTGGCTCCCTAGAGGACCAACTTCATTTCAAGGAAAGCAGGAACTTTATGCACTTGTCAAGTGATAAACAGATCTTATGTGAACATTACAGAGATCTCAAATTTCAAAATAATGTATCCAGATTCAACAATGAAATCACTACTGTGCTTAAGTTATGTATAACACACTAGCCTAGTATTGAAAGAACAGTGGCAGATAAAATATTTAAATCTGTCACTCTATAACCTATAACATAGCCTGTCACCTTTTGATTAAACTTGGGGAAGTGGCTTCATTTCTCTGGGAAATAGAGTGTCAATACTCATCATACCTATTTATAGAACTGATGTGAAGTTTAATTAGAGAATGGTTTGGAATTTCTCTTGAGAAAGCATTCACATAAACACCATCTTCACTCCCAGCTTTCTCCCATGCCTTTCCATTCCTTGTTGAAGAGGACAAGCTCAAGTATATAAGGCTAGCGGAACATTAGGTACTATAAAAATTAGGCCAGTAGTAGTTACCAGGGTAAACAAACCCTAAAGGCTAAAAGGAACCAGCAGAGACACAGCTATGGGCATCATAATGCCAAGAGCAGTCCTGCCAGGTTTAAATCTGATAGAGAATCTAACTGCCCCGTTACCTCTGGTCTGCCCCACGTAGACAGATTCCAGTATACTTAGGGTAGCTTGAACCTAATCCTGATGTACTTTAACACCAGTAATATGAACTAGGAACCCAGATGATATAGCCAAGAATGATCAGAAGTTGTACAGGGAAGACGCAGTGGAAAAAAGACCGTGAAGTTACATAAATGGTGTCATACTCAGGGAAATCCTTTCATTTCTCAATTTAGGAAATGTACAATGTCTGATTCATTTTGCAGAATGCTACTTTAAGGGCGGGGAAACTACAGGAAGTTACACTCCAATACTGAAAACTGGAAAGGCAAAATTGCCTTTCTGTCTCATCTCTCCTTCCTTCTACTCATCTCTCCTCCAGCCAAGAAAAATACCTCTGAAATTTTTCTTTTCCACTGTAAAGTCAAAGTGTTAGTAAGGCCCCTGGCAGTCTTGATTCCATTTCGTTTTTATTCTGTGACAGAGTCTCCTAAGTTTGTATGCAGACATTTTGATATAGATTGTGACAGGCTACATAGCATCTACTTTGGGATTCTGAATGTTCCCCGAAATAGAAAAAAAAAAAATCTATTCTTTTCTCCTTAAAACAACAACCAAAAGATGCTTACTTGCTGCTTTGATGAAACTTCTTTGAAACTGGTACATCATGAGTGGTCCTGGAAGCATCCTAGAATTAAAATATACAGACATAGACAAGTCAGTTTCACAGTAAGACAACTCCTCTTGCTGAATACTGCCAGACAGCACCGCACACCTCAAACACACAGAGTGCAGAGAAACAATAGAGAAACAATAGGTGCAGCTCACCGTAGCAGTGTGACAGAAAGCAGGTGACATTCCTCCAGAAACCTCAGGCTCACATTTTTCCTCACCTCTTCCCCACTAACTGCATCTTGCTATGGCACCAAGGCTGAACTGGAACTCCTGATCTTTCTTCCACCTCCCAGGTGCTGGGGTCACAGCTGTGTGCACTATTCTGTCCCTCTTCTTCTTCTTTTTTTAAAAGGGCAGCTCTAACTACACACCAGTCACGAGTGACAAGGGCTAATGCAGAACTATACCACAAACCAAAAGACCTCCTTTCATCAGCCACTGAGTCATCCATGAACAAGAGCACTTTAGGACACGTCTGAGAAACACGCAACCAGTTACATATCTACCCCAGCTGGCCTTAGACTCTCATTTCTCCAGAAGTATGGTGTTGAAATCAGTACTTCTAGAAACACCATAAAAGTAGGTGTTTCACTTCCAAGAGGAATATTTCTTCCTCTTGGGCTACAGGTCATTGTACTAGCACAGTTAATCATGGGAACATGATTAACTGCAAATGAGCTTTTTCCGATAATTCAGATAGTAACCATACAGACTCTTCATCACTTGGCTCAAATGTCATTCTATCAGCTTCCCTAGCTTCCCAAACTCAACTCCTCGTCACCTCCCAAATTGCCTCTCATTTGTTACAATGTCCCAAATAAAGTTGGCTTCAGCAACTCCTTTTCTGTGAGCTCCTTAGACACCTAAACACATGAATCTTCATGAAATCTGTATAGAGGCTTATTCAACACATGATTCCAGTTCTCCTCTGTTTAAGACTATAACCCATTCTCAAATATAACTATAGCACAGAATTATGGCGTTCCTACCAAGTGTAAGTTGCAGAGCTGCATGGGGGTTAGGGAGGTGGTAAGCAGTGAGCCTATAGTCCAAATAAGAGATAGACAAGAGCAATAATTCATGTACAATAGTACATGGTAATATTTTCTTTCGCCCTCTCCTTCTCTCCCTTTTTATTTAGTTAACCATACCAGCAGAGACCAAACGGCAATTTCCAAAAGGCAGTTTTCCCACATCTATCTTCTCATTTTTAAGGAACACGATAAGCAATATATTCTATGGAAAACTCAAAACAGTCACAATAAACTGGGTATGTGAACAAGCCTGCTTCATGGAGTGATGTATGAGTTCTTGTTTTCATAACAGATCATTAAGGCAAGGCCACAGTTTAGGGTATGTCTAAGGCTAATCCTCTCAGAGCATCTCATTAAGATGAGGGTTTTCTAAATCACTCTTGGCACCATTGCACAGTGACAGCCCGTCAACCCTGAGCAATTTACGATCAGCCTGACGAGCTGAACTTAATGCTCCCACACAGAAGCAGTTTCCACATCTCAAACGCCCACCCAGCAGCTCTCTTGGAGGCTGCAAATAAAACTGCTTTCTTTCTGACAGCATGCTAACTATGTGGCTTGCTGCTCACAGGTGGAAATCCCCACCTCAGGTAGGTCTTCAGAGCACTCGTGACGGTCTTTATCTCCCATTCCGCACAGATATCAGTTTCTGTCTCAGAAGCTGCTTTGGGGTCTAAGAGGGAAAAGACAATGAACAAAACAAAACATCAAACATGATAGCAGCAAATATTCATATGCGAAAGCACTCAACTTCATCACTAACTAGAAAAATGAAAATTACAGTTTAAAAAAAAGCCAGATGTAGTGGCACACGCCTGTAATCCCAGCACTCAGGGAAGCAGAGGAGGGCACATCTTTGTGAGTTTGAGGCCAGCCTGGTCTACAAAGCGAGTCAAGGACAGCCAAGGCTACACAGAGAAACCGTGTCTGAGAAAAAAAAAAAAAAAAACAGAAAAAAAAGTTAAAAATAAGACATTTATTTTGCCAAATGTGCCAGAGAAACATTTAAAAATCCAAATATTTATTATAAGAAGAGTATGGTGAAGATACTCAGTTTATAAATTCCTAGAGGCAGCTGATAACAATGCAACAGACTAAAAAGGAATTTGATATATATCATCAAGAGTCTGGAAATGTTCAGATCCTCCAAACCAGTAATTCCATTTCTCACCATCATGCCTCAAGGAATAAGACAAAGCATGCACCAAGTTGCAGACCAGACACCTACAGCACATGCTCTTCTTTAAAACAGTGGAAAAATAACAGAGACGGTCTACAGGTCTAATCAGAAGAGAGTAGTTAAGTGAATTACAGTAGGATTCTCTGATGGAATATTATGTTGCCATTTTTTAAACTTAACATTACATTAATACTACTTATGACATGGAAAATGCTTGTATTATATAATAGTAAGTTTTTAAAAAGCAAGATTCAAACATTTTTGAGAAACATAAAAAAAGAACTAAAAGCAAACACTTTCAAATTATAACGATTGTGTTAAAGGAGTAAGAATTGTGGTTTTTATATTTTCTGAATTAAGTATGGTTTGCCTCTATTATTTTATAGTATTTCTTTCAGTTGTCTTAAGTATAAGGAGTATTACCAGTATTATGCTGGCCCCTGATGACTTCTTCTTCAGCCTCTTCTTGCATGCAACTTTAAGCAAATGTATTTTAAGTAAAGACACTGCTAAAGGAGAAATTCATGTAGCTACCCCGAGCAACACAGACAAGCAAGAATAAAAGGCAGAGGATGGAGGATGAACAGCTTCATGGGTCATCAAGGACCACTGTCACTATAGCAAGATGGGTCAGATCACAAACAAATAGGACAGGGATGCAGAAGAGTCTTTAGGTGTATGGAGGCAAAGCCCACACTTTCTTAAGCAGCCTCAAGATCAAGACATATCCAGACAGCTCAGCTAGCATTCTCTTCCCTTTGTGCACACTGCCTCATTCACTCATTTCACTGGGACTTTCTTTTATTGCTCCTTCTAGGGTTGGGAAGTAAAGTCAAGGTAGACAGCTCAAAGGCACAACTCAGGATACTGTGAACTGATTCAGGGATGGTTCAGGACCTGCCCGACTCTAGTGATCACAAGTTCTTTTCTAGGAGACAAACTGCTGTTTGATGTGCTTCCTGCTCAAAGGTTATGTAAGTGTTAAGTGCTACCATTAAGAGCCTCAGAGAAATCATCCAGGACAAAGCCAGAAAAAAGAGACAGTGGATCTGGATGGTAGGCTCAGCACTTGAACCTAGGCATGCCTTTTCAGTCAAACAAGCCAGTGTCCCCACCTCTTGTCTCTTGGAAAAGTCCTTAAGGTCACAGTGGCCGGACGGGCTCAGATTGTGAGCCATCCCTGAACCAGTCACAAGGACATCAGAGAAGTTGGGTGCCTTTAATTAGTTGTCCCTAGTTCATATTCCCCATCTTTTGAAAGAGTAAGAAAAGATAAATGGTGATTTAGATCTGGCTTTCCAGTTTGATATTTAAATGACATGCCAGGTAAATAGAGACTGAAACCGGACTACCTCTTTCTCAATAGTTCCAAAGACTGAACATCAAGCAAGAGTTTCTGCCTACGGGGCTAAGTGCACTTCCACTGGGGAAGGAGATGAGTCACCAGGCATACTTTTCTGTCTGATGAGAAAGAACCCACGTTCATCCCAGTGGGATGAGGTCAAATACTTGTGAATTGCTTAAGGATTTAACCTATAATTCTCCAGAGAAAGCACACAGTTCTAGCTAGTCCCTACTGCACAGGGTGTCCCACTGACATATTTACAGATGAAGCAGAGAAGGGCTGTAGCTCGCAAACTTTGCAGCTCCTAAAGGCAAGACACTTGTGCAGTGTCCACACGTGACCATGGGCAATAAGACTTACTTGTCACACGAAACAGACAACAAAGAACCATTTTCATAAAATGATGAAGCCCACATAGTTCTATTATAGCAAGTGTCCTTAAAGGTTTAAAAATGTAATTTTCCTACTGTCTCGATCTCTTACTTTACTTCTTTTCCTTTTCTGTCACCTGAGGCTTCCTGTTTGCCTCCTACAGACAGACACAGACTGCTGAAGCCCAAGGCATCCAGGCACTGTGCTTGGCATAGTGTCCCCATAACCCACTCTGTCCCCAAGGCGCATGAGCCCTGCTCATTTCTTGGTTTCTGGGGTCAAAACAAATGTTACTGTACATTTTTCTGAGGATGAATCCAACTTCTACCCCAGAAAAGGAAGCACAAATTGACATCAGCAGCGGTTGGCAGGTCTTGGAGGTGTGAACTGCTCCATGAGCCACATTTAGCAAACTAATCATTAGCTTCCACTTTTTTGGGCTATGCAACCATAGGAATATTGTGTAACGTTACAGGGAGGAGAGTCAGATTACAGTCTGGCTGAAAGGCTTTTTATAGCACAGATGAGGCAAGCCTCATAACTTGAATGTGTCCACTCTAATTCATTTCAGAGCCAAACTAAATTGAATAGAACCACCCAAGTGACCACATTTCCAGAAAGAGTAGCTTGTCACTATACCTCCTTTCTGAGGCTTCCTTTGCTGAACAGGATGTCCAGGTGACATCTGAGCATCTCTGAAGAACTCAGACCTTTCTCCCCACCAGGCACCTCAACCACTGCAGAACTTAGTGAGATGGACATTCACGGAGAGGAATGGGGCATCTAAGTGACAAACAGTGACTAGCAACTCTCTACCACCCACCACCGGGATACCCAGAAAATCAGGGGACACAGCAGAAGCTGTGCTGCTAACAAGAAGAAGCTGTCTTAGGTCCCACCAAACCAGCTTCTGAGAACAACTCAGAACACCAAGAGTAAAAGAAACTCTAGGGATGAAGGTGTGAGCCTGTAATCTGGTGGGAAAGCAGAGACAGGAGGATCCCTGGAGTTCACTGACCAGGCAGTCTAGTGGAATCAGTGAGATGCAGGTTCAGTAGAGGGTCCCTGCCCCAAAATAAGGTGTGAAGTGACAGTGAAAGATACCGAGCATCAACTTCTGGACTATCCACACACATGCAAGAGAATATATTTACAGCTTGCACAAACGTACAACAGCAAAGAGAAAGAAATGAAAATGTATATACGTATTAAACAGTAAATCTGTGTCTTTTAAGTTTCTGAGAATACTATTCAAGCTGTCCTGGGGGGGGGTTAATCTTGAGTGATTATTCCCACCCTCAAAACAACACGCAGTCAGACTTTGATCTTTACCAGTCAAACATGGTGTTTTGTTTTTTTAAGTTATCTCAATGTTTTAATTTGCATTTTTTTTTTTTACAAGGAAGACAAATGCAGAACACTTTTCGGTGTATGAGTGTTAACAGTGAATATTCCTGAAGTACACTTAATTGTTCTACACCTGTACTGTTCCATAATTTCTGAAATGCATATACAGTCAGGGTCCCATCCCCACCACCCAGGTACTCCAGCACCTCAGAACTCCTGGTGCCATTACATTCAGTCCTTCCCTGCTACCTTCATGCCCTGGCAAGAGGTGCACATGGCATAATACTTCCAAAATCCATCCATACTGTTACATGTACAGTAGTTTATTCCATTTTTACTGAGTTGTATTCAGTATTCTAGATATGTCATAATTTGTTTGCCCATTCCCTAGATGACAGACATCTGGGTGCTTTCCAGTTGTGGCTGCTATGAATAAAGCTACTACAAACATTTGCACAGAGGCTGTCTATGGACTACATTTTTATCTCTTAGGTAAATGCTGCATCAACAAGCAGGGCTAGGTCCAAATCTACAAGAATAGATCAAATGATAAAAATGTTTTCCTTAAATGAAATGGTCAAATTGTCTTCCAAAATGTTAAGGCTATTGGCACACCCACCAACAGACTGTGACAGCTCTGGCTGCTTCACATCCTCTCACAAAGGACGCAGTCAGCCATTCACTTTAATTTTAGCTATCCTAGGAGTACATTATAGCAGTACTGACACCTGATGCCAGCTGTAGTCTCACGCACACTACAGTGGGGGTCATCTTTACATGTGGTATTTGTTCTTTGTGTATTTAATCAACTGGGTTTTTTTTTTTCAATATTTTTGTCTATTTTAAGAACTAGGAGGGTTGTCTTAAGAATCAAGAGTTTTAAAAATATATTCTAGATACAAAATACTGATTATATACACATTTTTATAAATACTTTCTTCAGATCTTAAAACTTAAACTTTCTTTTTGAAAAAAAAAATTCTACAGTACTATGGATTGAATTTTGGCCCTCATGAACATTAGGCAAATATATATCATGGAGTCACATCTCAAATCTTGTATTTTGTCTTAAAGCAGGGTCATAGTAAGTTATCCAGGCTGGCTCTGAACTTACTCTGTAGACCAGACTGGCCTTGAACTTATCATTTCCCTGCTTTAGCCTTCCAAAGAGCTGGGGTTACAGGCTGTACCAATAGGTCCACAATGGATAAGATCTTTTTAGAGAGAAAGTTTCTTATTTAAATGAAGTTCAACTTAACATATGTTCCTTTAATGGTTCTTTCTTGTGTTCTAGTTAGGGAAGCTCTTTAAAGACAAAATCACAGATATTTCTTCGGCGTTTTCTATTAGAAAGTACACAGTGTCAGCTCTTAGGATACATTTCAAGATACTTTTCACATATGGTGTCAAATGAGAGCTCATTTCAACCACCCTCATATGGACGGCAAATTGTACTATGGTATTTGTTTAAAAGACTCCGTTTTCCAGTTAATTATCCTGACCCCTTTATCCAAGATCCAAGTATGTGCTGGGCCTGCTTGAGGGCTCTTATGTTTTTTGCATTGATCTACATATTTACCCTTCCAAAATACCACCCAGTCTTAGTCTAAAAGTGAATCCTGTTTTGTTGTTTATAAACTGTAAACTATAAACTCCTTTTCTAAACTTTTCTTAAGCCTTTCATGTCCTCTGTCTCCATAATAACTTACAGGAAAATACAGCTTCTACCTGTACACTACCCTCTGTGTATATCAGGCTTCATTACCCTCATGTCACTCCCCGAGGCTAGATTTAATACTTGGCAATTTGAAAAGCAGAGTTGGTTACTCTGTTTTCTGATTATAAAAGTCACAAAACTTAAAGACCTTGGCAACTGCCTATATGTAGTGTCTAAGAATTCAGAACATCCTCAACCACTTGTGTTTTGGGATTTAAAATGCTCTTACTGTCTGTCTTAGAGTTTCTTGAAGTATCCTAATAGGCAAGGATGGTGACAGATGAAAAAATAGGGAAAGTTGAGCCTCCATCTGTGATCTCCCCTCTCTGGGAACTCAAGATCATGGAAAACAAGCCCCTGCCTGGCTCCCAGAACCATCCTTATCCCAAGTCTGTCACCATTTGTCTGCTCCTTTCATTGGGGGTGGCTGAGGTCTGTTTCCTCTCAGTCCCCTACTTTCCCTTTGATACAGTCTTCAGTTACCATGTAAGCTTCAGGTCTCAGAAGTCATCCTGAAGATTTACCTTGTCCTTGTGGAACTCTTCAGAAAGAAGTCCTTGATTGATTTTATTTACAGCAATGTGTGAAAATGTGTGGGGAACAAGGGCACAGAAGAAAGGAATGCAGACCTTCAGGATTCCAGGGGGATGGGGCGGGCTAGTTCATGGCTGGAGATGGGAAGAACACTGCCCATTGCCTGGTGATTTAAGCACTGCTGTTTGACACCTCTCTGTGCTCTCTGTAATTTTAACCTAGAGGGAAGTCATAGCATGGGAGGAGAAAAACACCAATTGCTGAATTTGCATTTCTTTGCCATCATAGTTAAACATTAATAATGACACACAGAAGAAAAGGACAGGAAGCTTCAACAGCATTGTAAAGCCTTTTGTCTAACATTCTCTTGTTGCCAGAGGTGGGGCTCCTGTAGAGGCCCAGAGAAAGCATAGCCAAGTTCCCTGGGTAGGGAAATGAAGCCACACTCCTTTCCTGCACACCTGGAGGGAGGCTGCTTTCCCACAGGCCTACAGAAGCCCAGAGAGCAGGTTACAGACAGCAAAGCCAGGCTGGGCAGCAATGTGCAAGAACACCTTTACAACACGAGAAACAAACTCTGAAGGGGAAAGTCAGCAGGATGTGGTGGTGATACCTGATATCCCAGCGCTCCAGAAGTGGGGGTCAAGAGATCAGATATTCAAGGTCATCTTTGGCTTGGCAAAACATGTACATGTAACGTGTGTCTGTGAGTTTCTGCATATGTGTACTAATGTGTATGTGTGTGTGTGCGTATGTGCATGTAGTAAGTCTGACATCAACCTGACTACATGAGAGACCCAATCACAAAACAAAATAAAACACAAAAAAGAAGCAGGAGGTAGTCCTTGCAGAATCAGCAAAGAAACAAGAGAAAAACTACAAGCTTTGAGTTCACAGATATTTCAGTTCTTCCAAGATCTTAAGCAGAGTGGGGCCAGGAGGAATTATTCAGGACTACAGAACCACACAAAACAAAAGATTTACAACTGACTGAGATTTGGCTGGCATCTCGTAAAATAGCCTTCCAATGCCATAGAAGAAAGTGACTCTGAAAAGGATTCAGGAAAGTGACTGCAGACCAGGAAGAATCTATTCAGAGTGCAGTCCACAGCAAAGAGCTTTAATCATCCTGTGAAAGCCTATCCAGTGTTTGCTGGTATAGAATATAGAGAGCAAAGCACTGAAAGCACCTACTCTACAATATAAATGAAATTCATAAAAGAAGTGAGCAGCATGAAATGAGCTACCAAAGTGAAACAAGTAAAGGTGATGGCTGAAGGAGCAGAACACAGAGCCAAGTGTGCCCCATTAAAGACACTGAAAATTCAACCACAAAATCATGTTCCTGATGACAAGAACACAGCAGTAATTAACAGAGGTTAAATAAGTGATACATATTTGGGGGGCAATCCTGGGGACATCAAGAATAAGGGGAACAGTGAACCCCTCAAGCAAAGACTGGGGACCATGTGTTCCTACGACTCAGGTATCAGGAACAGAAACCAAGAAGGAATCTGTTCTTTAGAAAACCCACCAATAAAAGCTCCCTTACGGACCCTGTAACTATCAGATGTGCTCACAAGTGATATTTAAAGTCAGTGACAGTAGAAAGATTTCTTGTGTACTTATCAGTGTATACAACTGAGGAAAAGGAGAGTTTACAGTTTGTGTGAATATAACCCAAATGAACTTTTAAAAAATTTACATTCATTCATTAATTCACTTATTTCTTTGGAAAGTGTGTGTGTGTGTGTGTGTGTGTACATGAGTGATGCTGAACTTGTATAAGGTTCAGAAGACAACTCATGGGAGTTGATTCTCTCTTTCTACCATGTTCGGGGGGATCAATTTCAGGTCGTTAGACTTGGCAACAAGTACCTTTACTCCCTGAGCTGTATTGCCAGTCCTTAAATGAATTTTAAGAAAAACAAAATGTTTTTTATAGTCCTGCAATAAAAAGAGTCTCTTAAGGTATAATTCTTATCAAGGTCAAGGATAAAGAATGAGAGTTTGGTTTCATAAAAATTTCAAATGCGGGACAAAAAAAAAAAAAAAGGGAAAACAAAGAACTTGGGACATAAATATTTCTATAAAAATGCTGTAAAAACAGCTTCCATATTTAAAGCTTACATCAAACAGTGAAAACAGAAATTAGGAAAATAATACTAAGAACAAAAGCAGGCAAGAAACTTCTTCTGTCAGCAGCATAAACATGTTCAAAATATTCAACGAATATTAAATAAGAGGAAAACACATCGTTTACATGTTTTATTTATACAAGAAAACAAGTACTACAGATCATGGCTGTTAGGGGAAGATAGGTCTCTCCTTATGCCGGCTGACAGTGAACTTGGAAACAGTAGGTAATGAGGCTGAAGCCATATTCCGAGCCTGCCCCAGCAACTCAACATTGTAAGGTAAACTGTAAGGAGTAAGACGTATGAGCATTTCATAATGTGCAGGCTCTGACTCAGCAACGCTCCTGCATCTTTCTCATCTCATCCTCCCGTTTCTATGCAGGCCAGGCTAGTATATGCAGCAGTAGACAGGAGAACAGGCCATTGAAACCGTTTGTCTAAAGTGAAAAGGATAAGCAGTGTGTTGGCTTCCAGAGTGCATGCTCTTTGCCTCTGCTCCTTGCCTCACAGCACACCCATAAGAATGGCACTAGGGCAGGAGACCGATTGACATGCACCACAAGAGCAATGCCACGGGAGGACTTGGCATAGGGAAGCAGACACGAGTGTTATATGCATGCATCCTGTTAAACAGCATGTGTGTCTCATGTTGTAGCCATATTAATACTATGCTATACTGAGTTGCCTGCTATGTGTTGGTCTACATGGTTTAAAGGAGCCTATGATTCAAAAGTCAATCAGTGTTGTCTCTGGCCTAAAGGATTCTTATTTTCTTCTTTATGTTTTTTGTATTTTTTCTGAAATTTCATCAATGACTACTCATAATTTTTAACTGGAGAAAGGAATTACTTAGAAAATACTGAAGGGGTTGGAGGTCAGTAAGATGGCTCAGTGTATTGCACCTGTCTCCAAGCCTGACAACATGAGTTCCCACATAGTAGAAGAAAACTGACCCAAGTTGTCCCCTTTGTAGCTTAATTTTAAAAATAGGCATGCACAGAAAGGAAGAGAAACAGACATGTAATGAACAAGAACATAGCTGGTGTGTTTGTGTGTAAGAAAATTTATAAATATTTATCCTCATTTAATAGTTTGGAGGGCGGCAGGGACAGTACATACATTCTGTCTCAGGAAATCTCAAAGTCTTCCTGGGTTTTTTTCAGTACTCAAAGACCACTGACCCCTGTTGGTAGGCAGTAACCAGGGTGGCTCTTGGCAGGACACCAGCATGAGGTACAGTGGACACTGCAGTGGCTATGAGGAATTCTAGCAAGCCCCCTTAAGGAACACTAATCAGCAAAACAAAGGCATTCTCCACAGGCTGGCTCTCATTCCCCATCCCACCTACAGTCCCTCAGTGAAGTAAGAATACAAAACATGAACTACTGATTAAAATTAGTGTCTGGTTTATCTGTAGCAACAAAAATCCATTCAGTGTACTGGAACAAATAAAAGCAGTGTATCTACATGTAGCTAGGTATGAAAATGCTGAGAATAGAGGAGAGTGAGGATGTGGTTCACAGTAAGCCCTGAAGGGTTTGTGGCCTACAGGAGAATTTATACCAACGGCTGGCCCAGACCTGTAGTGGTACCAAGAAAAAGGAGACAAACCCGGGCCTAGTGCCCTGGTCTGACAACTGCAGGAGGACAAGGTACCTTTGACTGATGGGGAGACCCAGAGGCCCCATTCTCAGCATTAGATCACACTTCACTCTGGTCAGCTCTGCCCCTGGGAGGATCATTTATACCCCAGTCTATGTGGAATGTCCTCCTGGCAGAGGCAGCTAGCCTTGTGACTGTCAGCTGCTAGTTATTACTCTTTCATGACTTTCTTCAGATGGTCATGATTACTTTCCTCTATACCTAGGACGGCTAAGGAAAAGCCAGTGTCAGGCTTGTCAGGGGGCTGCTGAGAGCAGCGATGAGAACCGCCACCTGTCAGAACATCTCTTTTGCCCAAAGTGGATCTCTATAGATGAGCAGTCTTCTAAAACATTGTAATTTGTTTTCAGTACTGTTGCCTCACATTGACATCTCTGAATTCTAATTGAAGCCTCCTCGTCTTGGTGGTTTCTCTATGTAAAATATTAGATACAGAGTCCCCGTTCTTCGGTTTAGCCCTAGATAGGGGATTCTCTGCCTCACCTATTGCCATCTTCAAGGGCCTATCCATGATCACATACATGTGCCATGTTTTCTTATGTTGTTCACCTCATGCTAGAAGTTGATCTTGCTCCTGCTCTGTTGGACACACTTCATTAATACAGTAAGAATCACTACTCTAAGAAAGGATTCCTCGTTTTCTCATCAGTGATCCTGCACAATGAATGGGCTTCCATAAACTAAGCCTCACCCCTGCTCTCCGGCCCACACATAGGCACAGGTTCCAGGCCATCTGTGTCCATCTGGTGAGGATAATGTGATTGGCTCCAAATTGAAAATTTTATCATGAGAATGGCCCACACTGGCCAATCAAAGTCCTCCCTGTGGCCTTCTGCCAAAACTGTCACCCGAAAGCCACTCTTCTGAGTGATGCAAGCTCCAAGGACTGCAGTGCCTGGGTCTCTCTGGGACACTCCCAGAGAGAGCAAAGCCAAGGCCAGGGCCAACGGAGGACACAGATAGTGAGAAACTAGAAGACAAAAGGGAAAGGGACAGGGCTCGTGGTAAAGACAGCATGAGAGTCCCCTCAACCCTGCATGTGGCTGTCATCTTGGATACACCAGACACATAAGCAAATGCCTTTTCTGTGAACTAATCTAATCAAATGTCCTGACTATTACCATGCTGCACGCACCTCTACCACTTAGAACTCTTAACAGTGCATTATTTCCTTCGGGCAATTAAAAAAAAACTCCCCAAACTCCTCAACACTGTGCTTAGGTTTGTCAGCAACACAGGTCACCTTCGCTGTTCAGTGTCCTCTTTTAGCCTCAAGTAGCTCTCTCAGACACTAAAGAATAATCCCACACCATCCAGAGCCTCTACCTCTACCCTGCACAGCCTGCCTCTGCCCGTGCTGCTGCTCATATCTGCTCAATCTGAATTCCTCTCTCTTTCACTATTCCATCTCCAGATTCAGGTCATGTTAAGTGCTAACACCACATGTGTGCATAACAGCGTTCAGGTGCATGCATATCTTGCCCTGCCAGGACTCTATAGAAACTTAATACCACTATCACCCAACAATCTATTCCAGATGCTAAGCAGAAATGAAAGACCGAAGGCTGATAGCTTCTAAGCTCTTAATTCTTCCTTATATTAGAATTTCTCAAAATTAAGCCACATCAACATATGGCCTAACAATAGCACTCTTGGTCACTTTATGAGAACAAACATATGCTCACATAAAAATTCTCTATTCAAGTATGTACAGTAGCTCTACTCATGAGAGCCTAACAAAGGAAATACCCCAGAAGCCCTGCAGCAAATGAATGGCTAGACTGTGGTATGCCCATACAGTGGAATACTACTTGGTAGTTAAGAAATTAACAAGTAATGATACATACAAGTTGTTTAATTCTAGAAATAATTAAGCTTGCTAAGAAAGAGACTCAACCGCCCAAACTTACATATTCTATTATTGCATTTATATGACAAGTAATTTCATAGTGATAAAATTAAAAGAAAAAAAAAAGGGATAGACTATTGGTCACCAGGGTCAGAGATTGTGTGTGTGAGGAGGTAAGGCAGAGAGTAGACATAAAAGGGTATCACAAGGTCATTATGGGCGTGGAAATACTGCATTTTGACTGTAGCAATGTCAGGAGCTTGGCAGTCATACGGAAATACAGCCTCGTAAGATGCTATCAATGGAGGAAGTTGGGTAGACGGTACAAAAGACCCCTTATTTCTTACAATGCATGTGTACCTCACAATCATCTCAAAAAATTAAAAATAATTTAAAAAGCCTAACTGTATCCCACATCTGAACTTAGAAGTAGAAAATAAGTCTAGAAGAGCCTCACAGACACTGTGGTTTCAAAGAGCAGGCCTCAGCGTAACGCATAATACTGTGGGGTTTTGACAACAGCAGTGGGTAGCGCGTTCTGGCCCATATAAAGGAATAGACTTCTGCACATATGAAAGCTATTTTCAAAAAATAGAGTAACAGAAGAAGTGACAAATACAAGAGAAAGGCCCTTGCCTAAAATGCCAAGTGAGAGGCCTGAATGAGAGTTAATCTTCCGAAGTACCAGGCTAGGGCTTTTGTGGACACAGACAACGGCCACTGATGGATGAAATTTGATCTGTTTGCCATTTAGATCCATGTGACTCACTGAAGCTGGCTGCATAGCTAAAAATACAGGATATCTGCAGCCTAGGCAACTTCGTCTCATGAATTTTGATTCAAACACTGCACATTTGGAGGTAGTGGCTTTCTATTTATACATCAGCCAGGGAAAGAGGATCAAGTGAAGGCTTGAAATCTAGAAGCAAGAGAGATCTTGCATATATACATTTTATCTGAGAGTTACATGACACCCTCAGTATTAGGAACATGAGGACCTAAGGTCCTCCTGGGCTAGAAAGATACCCTTTCTTGGACATGGGTTGTGTCCTACTGAAGGCCTGCCTCAAAAGAGGACAAAGGGAGTCATGAGCTATTAAAGACAGATATGGTGTGGCAGTCACATGAGTGACCAATTGGCACTTGGACGGGGGCACAGAGCCTGAGGACTGGGTGTGGTACTTGGCCCTGCCATTTTATTTTATTCTTACGGAGGCCTCCTCAGAGCCTCTCCTCTTAATGCCCACAGCCACACCTAGCAAGCAGGGCAGATTTCTGGGCATTGGCACTTCCATACCCTGATTCCTACCCCAGAAGCTACCTAGAAACCAGGAAACCTTGGATTAGGCTGCCCAAGGGACCTGCCTGGGGCAGCCACTGCTGTACTCACCCATCAGGACACTCAGCAACTTCTGCACTCTGGAGTTGACCCCCACGATCCGGTAGAGTCCTTGTTCATTGATCCCTGAGAAGAAAGATGATTTAATTAGATGAGCATCAGAACACGAGTCAGGCCGACAAGGCCAAATGCTCCTCTATTTTTCCCTCATTTTCTCTGTCCTTCTAAAAGCTGCCATAATTAAAGTCCCCTGCCACTCAGCTCAGCTCTTAGCAAAGGAGTGGGATTTGGCACAGTTGTCGAGGATTGACGGATGTGCTGAACACTCCAGTCCTCACCTTAGCCAGGTCCTCACTGGGAGAGAAACTTCCCTCCTCTCTTGCCAAAAGTGGCAGATGAAGATTTTTAAAGATGCAAAATGCATTATTTGAAAGAAGTAGTTTTTAACCGTTTCTTACATTCAAAAGTCCAAAGTAGAATGACTAAAAGAAAAAAAAAAAATCATTCACAGAAGAAGATAAATAACTTTCCATCTATTTTTACACATAGCATAAAAATACTGAAGTGTAAGAACATTTTCCATCTTAGGGAATGTTAGTCAAGACTGAGAAATCAGAAAATCCATCACAGTTAGAGCAAAGGTATTTATTGGGAAATACTTAAACAAAGATGGAACACAAACTACAGAACTTCTGTTCACTGAAATGCATGGATTAGAGTGCCGCCATGCCACTTACAACAGGAAACAATCTGTATGCAGGTGTGAATGCATGTGGTTTATGCCTGTCCACGTGTGTGGGTGCGTATGTGTGCACAGGCATAGGGTGGCCTGAGGACGACCTCAAATTCTTGGGAATACCATCTACCTCCTTTGAGACAGGCTCTCTCACTGGGCTAGAGCTCAGAAATTTGGCTTCCCTGGGTGGCCAGTGAGCCCTATGGATCTTCCTGTTTCTGCTTTTCAAGTACTGAGATTACAAGTGTGTGTCACCATGCCCAGCATTTTTACTGGGTTTGGGGGATCAAACTCAAGGCCTTATGCTTTATCTATCTATCTATCTATCTATCTCCTCAACTCCAACAGGGACAATTTAGACTGAGTGACTGAAAATGGCTTTCCTCTTGTTGGCCCAAGTCTATCACATCTGGTACCTCTCAGGAACTGGTGTGCTTCTTCTCCAGTTCCTCTGTGAACTTCTTACTGTGAAAGTGAGTTCATAGGACTTCTCTTAATACCTTCCAGTGGGTTCCTGCGTGTACATAACATTTACTCAGAACTTCCTACAGTGGCCGATGAGGTTTACAAGCTATTGTTTACAGTGGTCACAGACCCTGAGAA
This sequence comes from Psammomys obesus, assembly GCF_907164565.1. Classification (NCBI taxonomy): domain Eukaryota; kingdom Metazoa; phylum Chordata; class Mammalia; order Rodentia; family Muridae; genus Psammomys; species Psammomys obesus. The sequence goes on along the minus strand of NW_026596040.1, from coordinate 1,398,396 downwards.
GAGTTTTGGGGAATAGGTTTTCCTCTTGGTTTGGGCTGCTCAAATGGACAGACACTCAGCCCACCTTAAACAAGTATACTTGCCTGTATATGTGTGCTTCTGCCTTTGCCTATCCTAACTACTCTCCTCCCTTCTCCTTTTTTTCCTCATTTTAAGACAGTGCCTCACTCTGTTACTCAGGCTGCCCTTTAGCTCCCAACTGTCTAATCTTCACCTCCTGAAAAGCAGAATTACAGACAAACACACTGATTTTATCCTTTTCTTTTAAAATAAAAAACAAGCTTAAACTCTTTAAAATTTCCATAGAAATATAAACTCTTTAAAAATATTTATATTTAAATATAAATATTACAACAAAGGCAAATAGAAAACCAAAAGAGGAAAGTAAAAGAGAACGAACGGAGAGCCACTGGTACCACTAGTGCAGAGGGCGTCCTCTCGGGGACGTCACAGAATGAGCACAGACGGGACGGCTGTTAACTTTTAAATTGTATTTTTCACTTAATGCATGTAAATGTGGGATGTCAAAAAACATTTCTATTTTTAATGATTCACAAGATTTTTACTGCACAAGTAAAACACCCTTGATTTAACCAAATTTTAAGGCATTTGATTGGTTCCTGATTTTGCATTTTAACCACATTACCATATAAACGTTCTTTTGGCTCAACATGACCAACAACCTTATTTTCAAAGATTAATTTCCAATTATGTCTCTTTGACATTTTCTGGGTATATAGTTGTGGGTTTTGGTTTTTTGTTGTTGTTGTTGTTGTTTTGTTTTGTTTTTGTTGTTGTTTTTAATTAATTAATTAATTAATTTAGTATGCAGGATTCTGCTTGCAGGCCAGAAGAGGGCACCAGATCTCATTATAGATGGTTGTGAGTCACCTTGTGGTTGCTGGGAATTTAACTCAGGACCTTTGGAATAACAGCCAGTGCTCTTAACCTCTGAGCCATCTCTCCAGTCATTCTGGGTATATTTTATGTACATTTGTTGTCAACCTGTTTTAATTTTTTTGCTGAAGGAAATTGAGGAGAAATATCAAACATTAAAAAAAAATAAAATACAAACCTGCTTCAGTATGTTAAAGTAAGTTCTTTGGAAATAGAACCCTCACAGGACACATAGGCACAAGAACTCAAGATGTTCTGTTGACCACCCCCAACCTGTGTGCTGTGTGTGTGTGTCCCTCTCCATTAGTAAGGTTACAACTCTGCTTTAAGACAGAATTTCTTTCAAACAAATAAAAAGTGCAAGTATGTAGCACACTGAGGCATAAATAGTGGTCTCCTGCTTTTGATCACTCTCAGTGGAGAGATAGTTATCAGGTTTTCTCAGGGCCATAATGGATCAGGCACTTCGAACTCTTTAGTGCCAGAACTAAGGCCTCTGGTTTGTGATAGACTGCGGCAAATCAGCCTCCCCTATCTCATGCTCTGCTCCAACAGACCTGGGAAATGTCAACGAGGAGCAGGTGCCTAACCCCTTCCTTCTCTGTCCTTGGTGGTTCTCGGATCCAGGTCTGCAGAGCAGAGATCCTTACCTGGGATCCACAGACTCTAAGATAATCCCTGGAGAGAGTCCAGGGATCTGTGAACTAGCTGGAAAAGAGCTTTTATTTTCACTATTACGGACATTGTACACTTCCTTCCCTTATGAATGCCAAATCATGGTGGTCTTAGCAATCCCTGAAGCATGGTCCAAAACTCACAGAGTTTTCATGACTCTTTACACTGTTACAGAATGCTTACAATGCTTCAGTTTCCAGATTATACCAGTCTGAGGCCTTCCACTGTAAGATGTGAACAAACTTGTTAACACAGAAGCATATCTACTGCTCCATTTCAGCTGTGTTCTCAATCATTTTAATAATAGTCGAGTTTCAGACTGGTTTCCATAAGCCTAAGAATTCTATTTGTATGCATGTAAGGCATTCTCATGATCGCCCAGAGACGACGTGGGTGACATGAAACAGGTGGGGAACTCCTGCTTCACACCAATGTGACCTGTAAGAACACTGACAGTGGCACCAGGGGAGTTAATGAGTTACTTAAAATCAGAAGCGGCAGGCAGCAGGTCTGCTGCCTCATAGATATGTGATCTTCCATGAGAACAACGCCATCTGTCCATCTGGTAGACTTTACCTCTGGTTTCCACCGCATGGATGCATTTCCTTATTATGCTGAAGCCAATGCTGTCCAACTGTGCAGCTGCAAGAACAAGAGAAATACGGTCAAGCCTGCGTGCAAACCAGCTCACTGTAAGGCTTCCACACTGCAAACCAACCACACCGTGTGCTCACAGGCCTCTTCCCTTTCCCATACGAAGACAAAGAAATACAAGTGAAATAATAACTTAGAAATAGGTGATACTGAGAAAGAGCCTACCCTAAGCACGTATTAGCTTAGTTCTCACAGTAACTTTGGCGCTATCCTCACTTTCTAACAAGAAATGGCAGCACAGCATCATCTACATAAAGCTTTGAAAAAACTGGGTAAGTGCTTTACCTAGATTAATTCTTGTACTCCCAGAAAATCCTCTTGATGACAGTAGTACTAGCCTCACATTACAGGTGGAAAAACTGAGGCTTGGAAAAGCTAAATATGACCAAAGTTGCCAAGTTAACATGTGGAGACTTGCTAAAGTGGCCAGATCACCAAGCTGCTATATATATGACCTTGAATTAAAAAAACAATTCTGTTCTGGTGACTAGAAAAAGCAGAAAATTGAGGGGGAAATGAAGGAAAGAAACATGACCAGAGGAACATTGAACCAGTTGAGAACAAAGAAGCTACCTGAGATCCTCCATCTGTCCCAGTACTGACCAGGCCATTCAGAACATGAAACAACCCACAGGAACAATTTCCTCCAGGGGAGAACTACTTTATAAGTAGCAATAAAGAGGTCAGACATCCACAAAACCTCAACCCCAGGCTTTGCTTATCCACCAATACAATGCGCAGAGCTTGCAGGAGCGAAATCAGTTTGATCAGCCTGGACATCCTGTCCACGTTAGTTATCATCTCTCTTCATTGCAGCCATTCCAGTGGTGTCAGAACTTTCTTGATGGGGTTTGTTTGCATCCGATTAATAAGGACACTAGGTATCTTTTTATGTGCGGGGGACAACTCTCATTCTTTCATGAAACATTCAAAATGCTGCCAGCCACTGGGGAAGTATTTGTCAGGCAGAGAATTATCTTTTTGTGCATAAGAAACTTTCCAAGCTATTTATGACTGTCACCCCGTAGTCATCAGAAACCTTTACTTCTTTCTTTAGAGAAGTACTTGCAAGTCTCTTTTCAAAGGCATGGTGCTCAGAAGTCTGGGGACCCACCATTGTGTATGGAACTCTGGGGGCTGTTGAGATGGATTCTGAACACGGGTGTTTTAAGAGCAGGCTTGTGAACACTGTTTCCTTCTAAACATAGATGAACTTCATCTCGGACAAAAGACACTTCCTTACCCCAGAAACATCAACAAAAGTTTTGGAAATTTGGAAAGAACTTGGCAACTGAGAAAGCCCCAGTGCTTAGAGGCCAACTAGGAAGTGAGAGTCTTTCCTAGGCAAGCGGTACAAGGAAGAAAAAAAATGCCATGGAATTTTCCAGATATATCAGAAAAAATTAAATTCTACCAACTTAAATTATATGTGTGTGTGTGTGTGTGTGTGTGTGTGTGTGTGTGTGTGTGTGTGTGTATTAATGGCAAAGAACCCACTCAATGTTCAGATTGGTTTTTCCCTGTGCTGGTACAATTTCTCCAGTTTCTTAAAAGCAAGGAAATCTCCTTTATACTGATGTTAAACTAAAAAGCCTTACAGTTCACATAGGTAATGCTGTTTTTATCAGTGTATCTTAGTTGTCAAATGTACATAGCATTTACATGCTGCAGAGCCAAACGAGAGCTCAAGGTACCTCTGCTAAGCCTAATTTATTACAGTTGTCTGTGTTAACTACCTCATTTTGTAAACAGATGAAATTATGTTAAGAAATGGAACCCACATCAAACAAGATTCTCAAGCGCTCATAAATACAATTTAGCAAGCTCTGTTCTGAACGTCTAAACTAGAGCTGATACACATTAGTGCACGGCGGCTTCCTGCACTTTTTCCATCTGTCGCTTTGTCCTCTGTCTCCTTCCCTTACACACACGTACATGCACACACACAAACATAAACACGCACACACAGTTTGGCTTCTACGCTCATCAACTTGAATTTCCTGCTGACATCATGATGGGGTTGCTAATAATTAACAACTACATCCTATTTAACTTGGACTAAGTGTCACTAATGTGACAGGGACTCTACTGTATACATAAGTGGAACATTACTTCTGATTTTGGCCCACTAGGTTCATAATCTAAGCAACTGAGATCTAGTCTGCAAAGTGAATTCCCATTAAAAGGCCTGGAACACTATTGCCAGGGAGCAGAGTTTGCAAATGACTGAGAAAGTAGCCTGCCAGATGGATGTGGCTGTCTTAATCCCCTTGAGCAGGTGATGCAGCTCATTCACTGAGCCAAGGCTCAGAAAAGGTCAGGGATTTATTTGCAATTTCTGTATCCTTATAATCTCCAGAAATAATCTCTCATTAAATATCTACTAGGTTTGTATTATTCCCTTAATTTGACTTGCAATGAGTTGATGTAGGACCTGTGGCTCCCAGGCTCAGCATCCTGTGATGCAGTTAAAACTTGGCTTCTCTACAGCCAATCCTGATGAGACCTGATAGGCTAGGGTCAGATGGAAGGGGAGGAGGACCTCCCCATCAGTGAACTAGGGAAGGGGCATGGGAGGAGAAGAGGGAGGGAGGTAGAGAAGGAGGGATTGGGAGGGGAGAAGGGAGGGGGCTATAGCTGGGATACAAAGTGAATAAATTGTAATAAATAAAAAAAAATAAAGAAAATTTTTAAAAGTTAAAAAAAAAAAACTTGGCTTCTCATTCTCCCTCAGCCTCAAACTCCCTGGGCCCAGCTTTACCTCAGCAGCCCATACTGAAGCATTATAATTAATGTTCACAAAGTGCACACAGAAGACCCAGGCTGACCTTCAGAGTTAGAAAGGGGCCACCATCACAACTTTTGAAGCCTTGCTTCTGTCTCTCCTTTTCAGAAAGAAAAGGTCCAGGGTCACACAACTGTACTCTATAGAAGCAAGGTGAGAATAGGGAAAAACAGGAAAGGTGCGAATAAGCTAGGTGAACTTGGAGCATCTTAGGGCAAACCCAGTCGGGCGCCTGACAATGGTGTGGGTTTGGGTTACTGCGCCAATATGAACTCCAGAAGGAGGAGGAGGTGACTCAGAATTGTTTTACTACAGTGCAATAAGAACAACACCAACTAAGGTACAACCAATTCCTTTTCTTACTTACAAGGTAGAAACTGGCAGTCCAGAAGATTAGTACAGTTCTACCATAATTACGACTTTTGTACTAGGAATTAAAAAAAAATTAAATTAAGAGCACTGATGTAAGCTTCTGGCACCTCACCTGAGAAAACTTCCTCTCATCTTTAAAAGAACTGTTTGGTGGTGGTAGTGGTGGTTTGTGTGTGTGCATGAATGCATGTGACAACTCTTAACAAAACCACGAACATCTTTCTTCCTTTTCGCCTTCCTTACACATCCAAAGCATCACCAACTTTCCATCATTCTCTCTCAATGTCTCTCAATTTTGTCTAGTTCCCTCTATCAACACTGTCTTGGTTCTGATATAATGAAAAGGAATGGTAAGGTTAAAACACTGAGTAAATAAGAGGGCTTGCTAAGGAATAGGAGATACCCAAGCTGACCTATTAAGAAGAAGTACAGGGGTAGGGAAAACAGCAGAGACGGTCTCAGCACGCTCCTCTGGAAGAACCTCCAAGAGCATGTGCACTGTTGTCCTTTCTCCTAGTAATCTTCTCAACTTTGAGTAGCTACATCTTTAAACATATTCTAACATCTAATACATCTAACTAACAGAATGAACTGTAAGAAAGGACAGATTCTAAGAAAGCCTCTGCCTATTTAGGAGCCCAGCCCACACCACACCAGGGGTGGCTAAGAGAAGGGGAAATGATAGACGGAGACTTGTAACTTCAGACACTAGATGCAGTTTTATTTGAGGCTGCTTATACAGATTGGTGTGTTCGCCACTCTGGAGGGAAGTATTCTAATTTTGCTTTCTTAAGGGCTGAAATAAAACGTGATTCCTTATTTACTCAGCCTGTGTACCACTGTGCATTCTTTTCCTTTGAGAGCCAAAAAAAAAAAAAAAGGAAAGAAAGAAACTACTGCTATGCTTGGGACCAGAGAGCATACAGGGGGTGGCAGCTTATCTCTTCTCATCCAAATCAATCTTACCTCTACTATCTGTGCTGCCAGGGCAACTGCAGTGACCACTGAACTAGCCTTTTCAAATTTCTTCTTGCTTCCTACTATCTTTCTACTACCTTGTTGTCCCCATTTGTAAAAACAAACAAACAAACAAAAAAAAAAACCCTCGTTGCCTGTGTATCAATGGTATACTCCATCAACCTAGCTTCCTCATCTCTAAACCTTGGCTTTTCCAGTTGATTCTAATACAAAAGATATCCATTCGTTCTCTAAAAAGATGCACATGATCTCTTACAATTATGTCATTAATCATTACTGAGCCAACACACCCACTATGTTTGATGACATATCCTTCTACCCTAGCAACTCAACTCCATTAAAAATTACGGCTATCCATCTATGAGCCAGACCCCTTGATTTAGGCTTTCAAAAATAACAACAAACCAACACATCTTTGGCCTATTTCTTGTTTTAAGGAACTGCTATCACTCTTATTCTTATGCTTCAATGATAACAAAACTTACTCATTTATCTATTATTTATTTATTTATAGCTTTCTTATCCAATCTACAGTGTTAACATTATTCAGGAGGCAACCCAAATCCTGAACATGAACCAGCAGAGCCTTGCTTCTCCAGCCTCCTCAAGTGCCATTCCCCTAGCTCTTAGCACCTTACCACACTGGCTTCCTTTGAGCATCTCATTAACCATATTCTCCAGATTCTGCATAAGCAATGAGTCTAACCTAAGTTAGTTGGCCCAGTTCATACAGATTTCTCCTTAAGTATAAAGTCCTCCAAAAAGCCTTCTTAATCTCCCCTCCTAGCTTAACAGCCCATTGCATCTCATCAACCCCTTTCAGAATAGACGGCACAGCTGTCAAGCTTATAGTATTTGTGTGACTCTGTGAAAAATAATGGAAAGTACCAAATTAAAATATGCACTCATAAAGACAATAGTTCATAAGTATCTCTACTTATTAATTTCATTCATCACTCTATCTCTGTTACTATGCACTATGGTCCTGAACATGAAATGAGAAAGGAGGAGAGACTTTTTTCGCCTTGGATTCACAGTTAGGTAAATTAGCAACTGAATCATGGGAATTGCTGAGGGGCAGAATGGCATAGTCAAAATGACTTTTTACATTCTACGTTATAAACCCTACAACATCAGAAGGTTATGTAAGCTTCGTGTCTTTGGCTTTTTCATCTTTAACAAAGAATAACTTTTTTTAAAATGGCCTGATCTAACCATTTCTTTCCTGTATCAATACAGAGTAATACTATGACACACAAACTCCACTCCCTTAAAAAAAAATGAGTCCAAGGGAAATAAAAATAAACCTGATGCTGGTCAAACTATGCAACAGAGGGGACAACTATGTCTGAGGGAACACCCACACACTCCGAGGGAGGATCAGTGAGGTTCATGCCCCTTCTGAAATCATCTGAAGACCCAGCACACAGAGCTCCCTGGGCTGTTGTGCCTGAGAGCAGCTATCAGAATCTTCTGGTGAAACCTAGCAATCACTGGCAAATCTTTCTCAATCATCTATATATGAACTCTCAGTTTGGGGAATTTCCTATATTTCCAAGCAAGTCACTAGGACCCCTTCCACAACCCTGCCCCCATATTCAAAGCTAGACTTTTCTCTGCTCCCTGTCCAGCATGCATTCAAAAACTGCAAACCAGCTCCAACACTTATCAAATCACGTACACTGAAGCAGTGTAGAGCTCAAAGAGAATGAAGAGCTTTAATACCAAACAGACCTAGGTTGAAATTTTATTTCTGCTACCTATGGATGAGTGGTTAGCTTCCATGAGGTATTTCATCCCTATACCATTCACATTCCTGTCTGTAGAGTGGGGACAACTTACCAAGTGTCATGAGGGTCATGTGGAATGGATAGCAACTGGGATTTACTTGAGGCTCAATAAATCAATCAATCAATCAACTGATGGTTTCCAATACCATCAATATTACTCGATGCTATTAACGTTCAATCAAACTTAGCAGCAGCAGAAAGTTTTTATGCCCAAATTCATGTGACTCTTCTGATAATCCCATGGGGTAAATATTGGACTCTTCCCACTAATAACTGCTTGCTGTGCTTTCACACTAATGAGGGATAATACGTTACAGTTTTAGAAAATAACTTAATAAACTACAGCTGATTTGATTTTCCCAACATCTCTGCTAAACTTTAATGATGAGAAAAAGCAGGCTCGTGAGGCTAAGTGGTAACAATAATGCTAACAGTATCCACTGCTTACCAAGACATACTTCACTGCTCAGGGCTATGCAGTAAATGCATCACAACATCATCTTCATCTTCATCTTACTCCTCACACAGGAGACTTGGGCTCAGCTGGTTAAGGTCTTTTTGTAAGGTCACTGAGTCAGCAAGAATGGGGATCATGACTTTAACCCAGTCTGACTCTGGAGTTCATTCTCTTCTAAACTGTTTTTCTGGTTGGATTCACACAACAGCCAGAAAGGGTGGAGAGCTGGTGGTATTTGGATCCTGCTCTTTCTCTTCTAGTAGCAGGACCAATCCCGGGGGTCAAGAGAACAAATCCTGAGCCCTACCTTAAATGCCGTGCTTTTGTAAATGGAAGAACACTTAAGAAAGCACCCAACCCCTCAAACTATCATGGCCAGAGACAAAAAGGATTACTAACCCAGCCAACTATCAGCATCCACACTCCTGCCTTCCCGGTAGGCCAGGAAGCATCCACCAGTGATGGGTACTGATACACAATATGAGCTTCTGTCACTGGTATATGGAATGCTTTCGCAAATATTTCTTACAGCTAGGTACCCACATAAGTAAGTATTAGATATCTGTTTCACATAAAACATACTGCATGAATATTTACATCTTAAGTAGAGGTTAAAAAGAAATTGATTTAAATAAAAATTATGACAGTGAAGGTGATATATGTACATGCGAACATAAGCAGTAAAGATGATAGACGAGGAACATATCTGTGCAAATGTCTCACATGCCCCAAGCTGGTGCTAAATTCAAACAAGCTGAAAGGACAAGATGGTAGATAACATCTTCTAACACCAAGACGTTCTATTCCAGTAACATTATCCCTGCTTGCTTTCAGAGCCCACATCCACCAGCCAGAGCTGTAAGTAATAACTTAAAAACACACCTAGAAACCAGCTGCTTCTTCCTATACTTACAGCTAACACCAAGACCCAAGCCTGTAAAGTCCTTTTCCTGGACTGCTGCAGTATCTCTGACATGTTTCTACTTTTGTCCCTGAGAATCTATTCTTTGCCAACCTCCAGAGTCATCTTTTTTAAATGATATCATCACAGGTCATCCACCTCATCTCGTCACAATGCGCTAGGGGCTTCTCCAACACCCCTATAAGACAATCTTATCTCATGAGCTCACTAGTCTAAATCCTAGCCTAGCTGGCTGCTCCCCTCCAAACACACTGGCCCTGACCCTCCTTTTCACAGTTTCTTGGGAGCTGAAAGAGAGATATGGTGATGAAAGAAACATAAATGGAAGGAAAAGAGAAATCAATGCCTGCCTGGAATAAACCTCTCAGCTCTTTGCCTGCATCAAGGAGGGCCTAGGATAGCCTCAGAAAGAAGCTCGTGTCAGCAAGTGTCAGGAGGCCCAGGCGGCACACCGTCAGCTGCTGTGGAGCATGGCTGAGGCCGCACATCTGCCATGAGAAAGAGTGCTTCTCAGAACAGTGCCACTGGAGGAACAAGGTTTTAGCCAGTGCCCCAGGATCATCAGAACCAGCATCTACTGCCATTGGATCTGGTATCCTGGGGTATCTTAGTCCACTGGCCTTGATTACTTTTATTAAGTGCACTAACATTGGAACCAATAAAAATCCATGAAGACAGAAGTTTTCAAACACAGGGATAAATGTCTCTGCCCATCAAGGCCCTTTGTCCTGCCTTTTTCTTTTCTTTCTTTTTTAAACCTACCTGCTACTTCTAGATGCCCCAGAAACTGCTGATTCTTTTTTTTTCTTTTTGGTCACAATAAATTATGAGACTGCAAAGGTGGAGAAAAAGATAAAAGATGACATTTGGACTCAAAAGCCTCAGATTTGAGCTCTGGTGCCACCACACACCGTGATGGACAGCCTTCATGTCTCCACCCTCCTCACGTTTAAGATGAAGGCTTTCAGAAAACCAAATGAGGCAATGCCTGTGAAGACACTGTAAGGAGCCTGAGTGATGGGCTCAAGCTTAGGATAAAGATAATGCTACTGGATAATAAGAGCAAATAGTGATGCTTAATTACAGTGTCTATCACGAGCTACTACCATGCAAAGGGTATCTTCCCCAGTTTTATTTCATGTAACTAGTAAGTCAAGATGTATGTACTGAAGCCAGCCCCTCCTGCAAATAAACTGAGGTCTGGAATTTCCCAAGGCTACACATTATAGAAATGGCACTGGGATTCCAATCCATGTAGTATTTCAGAGTAAAAACTTCTATACATGACTCAACACTACCCCCAACCAAAGCCCTACAGCCTCTGCTAAGCCTTACACATGCATGGTAAAAAGTACAATCTGCAATCTTTGATAAAGGTGTAAAGGAATGAGTGGCCAAACGCATGCACCTAGACAGACGCCTCTGATATCTGCAAATGAGGTCAGTAATACTACCTCCCTTATACGGTTCTTATAATAATTATCAAGTGATACAGTGTATCTCAGACACTTAGTACACTGTACCATGTGTAGCATGAACTCAATAGTCATTAACTATGATACTTAAAAGCCTAGGCTTGTTGACAGTAGGGACAATCTTTCAACCTCTATCTCAGCTACCCCTTGATTTAAGGGTTAGAGAGATATCCAAAGCCCTGTACCATGCTGCCTGCCTGAGGCCTGACCTGGGGTATCAGGAAGTAGTTATTACCAGTCCAGATTGTAGCCTTTGTCAATACAGAGCCACATCACAAGAGAAAGGTGAACATTAGGCCTTTGGCAACGTTACATGCTGGTGCCTCTGTCTATCTAAAGCTAAGAATGGATTTCTGAAATGTCTCCCAGGATAAGCAAAAAGGCTCCTGACTGCCTGGGCAAATTCAAGACACCCTGTTGGCAAGTTTGAGGAGCCATGTTGCCAATACTGTCCTTAAAAGACGGTCTCATCACACAAAACAGCTGGGGACCTAAAGTATCTGAGGAATATTTCCCCCGTTCTCTCCAGACTCTGCCCATAGCTAAGACACTCTTGAGACATCCCTGATTTACTAAATGTAATTCTAGCCCAGTGCAGACACAGTGACCATGTCATAGAAGGATTCCTAGTGAAAGGCAAAATGCAGGAAGCCAGCCAGCATTTGCACAGCCTCTTGCCTGACTCTGAGCCTCAGAAGACAAAAGGGATTGCCACAGAAACCTGCGTGGACCTAGAGGGAGAAGAAGGGCCAAGAGGGCACAGGGGAGCAGGCAGCATGGAGAATTCTCTGTCTCAGGCCATCCCTGGCAGTCAGGATGGAAAGCTGGAGGGGAAGGAACACTCAGCTGATCGCCTCGTGGACCAGTGCATAAGAGGCTGGGCATTGTGCCCATTGATGCGTCCACCCTTCTCAGGTTTAAAAGGGGGAAATGTTCTATTTATAAGCCACCCAACAGGGGAGACCTGGCAGCCTTTGCATGGCTCTGATCCCAAAGGGATCCTTGTTACCAATGGCTGCCTTCTCCTGTCTCTCTACCGTGGGTGTTCTAACAGCAAAAGGCCGAAGGTGACTGTAAGCAAGGGGGAGGAGGAATCCCCTTTTCCTGCCTTTTAGTGTTTTCATGAGAATGTAAACCTTTGATAGTGAATGTGGACGGCTTTAGAAACCTTTTAAAATAGTGGCCATGCTATCCCACTAAGGCTTCTGCAGTGATCTTCCAGAATAAATGTCTTTTCTGTCTGGCAGATCAAGGGAAGCCAAGGCACAGAGATGAAGAGAACTGAGAACCAAAGGGACAAAACCAGACAAATACAGAGAAATGGCAATGCATCCCTGCCCATCTCCTTTCCTGGTCTCAGTCTTGTCTCATAAATGAAGACAAACCTTAATAAAACAACATTAAGGACTATCATTTGAGTGACAGCCTAAAGAATGAGAATACATGAACAAGAGAAACAACAGAAAGCAGCTCTGCTTGTTCCAGAATCTCTGTGGGAAGCCAGTGTACCATGTTAAAGGTCCAACCCTGAGAATAGTTAGAGCCATGTGGCCCTGGCTCACCCAGCACTGGGCACAGGTATTTGAGGAATGATTGATGGTTCTAATATGGAGAGTCATGTGGTGACCCCACAGCAGTAAAGAATCTGAAGGTTCTCAACTTTCCTAAAGCTGTGACCCTTTAATACAGTTCCTTGTGTTGTGGTGACCCCCAACCATAAAATTATTTCCACTGCTACTTCATATCTGTAATTTTGCTACTTTTATGAATTACAATGTAAATATCTGTGTTTCACAATGGTGACCCCCATGAAAGGGTTGTTTGACTCACAAAGGTCATGACCCACAGGATGAGAACCACCTGGTTATGTGCTAGAGACTGCTGATGGAATTCTTTCTAGTCTCCCATGACTTGCTGCATATTGACTAAATAAAGAAAACAAAGCAAAGAGTCCACACATATCAAGAGCTGCAGGAGCAAAGGACCCTGGCAACTGGTGTTTTCCTGCTTTTCAATTATGTCTCTCGAATTCCATTGGCTCAGTTAAAGCCTACATGCACAGAACACCATTTCTCTAAATGGTGTCCGTTTGTATGCCACTTACCATTCCCCTGCCAAAATCCCATGCCATTCTAAACAGACTAGTGTTTTTTTTTTGTTTGTTTGTTTGTTTTTTGTTTGTTTGTTTTTTGGTCTGTCTGTTTGTTTTGTTTTGTTTTGTTTTGTAAATCACCATATATTTAGTGAAGAGCTAACAAACTACACTCCATGGGTAAAAGTTAGAAGAAAAAAAAAAAAAGCTGTTTTGTTCTGTAAAAAAAAGCTTGACTAGACAACACTCCTCCATTCATTCCCATAGTGTCTATGGCTGCTTTCACACTAGTACAACAGAGGAACTCAACAGTTCCACAAACTAAAAGTATTTACTCTTTGCCCCTTCTTACTGAAAAGCATGATCTCTGTGTTAAATGATGCTATTTACATGATCTCCTCCTACTTCTGACCTGGGCTACTTGCAATTCTCTCAGTCTTTGGAGAATACATCTCACAACTTCAGCCAAAGGTCAGGTGTGGAGCAAGACTGACCAATCATTGAGGTAGCAAGAAGAGTGGCTAGGAGAATAGTCCTGGCCTAAAGCAGAGCCCTGCTGTTTGTAAACAGGAAGGGCGATCTAGAGACTAGATCATCAGATGCCTACAGTGGTTGCCTTGTCAACAAGGAGCTCGGGAGCGGGGAACCTAGTTCTTCTCTACCAGCTTGGAACTCCACTCTCCCCTTTCCTTTCCCTGCCCAGCTGGAACTGAGCACCTGGAGAGCTCCGTGCTTCTGACATCTACTAACAACCAAAGGAACACATTCTGTTGAGTAACAAACACAGCATATTGTTTTCTGCTCTTTAGTGTTTCATGGGAAATTCAATCAGGAACACACAAGACCTCTAGGCAGAAAACGAAAACCAAAATGAAAGGTGTCGGTCTGAATGTGAGAGAGTGTTCAGAGTTCTTAGAGAAGATGATGAGATTATAGATAAAAGTGTTGATTTTCTTCAAAATCAATTTATTTAATTAACATAATTAATTAACATAAATGCGAGTGAATTTTTTATGTTTTAGGAAGTTACCAAATCTATTCTCAAGGAATGAAAGTCTACAGGTAACTATGTCAACCCCTAAAATGACAGTAAAGGGAGAGAGGAAGGGACGGAGAGGAGGAGGGTGGAAGGAAAAAGAGGAGGAAGAGAGATGGATGGTAAAGTGATTCAAGTGCATATCATTGGGTCAAAAAAGAGCCTTCTTCAAAATACAATTTGAAAATCTGGAGCCAGAAAGGAAAGCAGAGACAAAGTTTAAAAGATGATATGACTGTATAAAGAACATAGCTCTCTAGCATGTATGAGGTCCTAGGTTCAATCCCCAGCATCAAGGAAGGACAGCATAAATAACACCAATAGGTAACAAGATGGGAAAATGTGTTTTAAATGTCTAAAACTAGTCTGGGAATTTACTTCAGTGGCTTACCAAGCACATCAAAGCCCTGGTTCAATCCCCACCACCACAAAAAAGATAAACTGTCTAAAATGAATAAGGATTAATATCTAGAGAGAAATACTTCTTAAAATTTTTTATTTTATTTTATTAATTACCGTTTATTCACTTTGTATCCTACCTGTAGCCCCCTGCCTCTTCCCTCCTCCCCTTCCAATCCCACTCTCCTTCCCTCTTCTTCTCCTATGCCCATCCCCCAGTCCAATGATAGGGGAGATCCTCCTCCCCTTCCAGAGAGAAATAATTTTACAAATACACGAGGAAAGATGGCAACTGTCACAGAAAAATGGGCAAAGAACATGAACAGGCCTTCAAGGGAAGAGGACCCCCAAGAGGACTGGCAGGCAGTATGAGTAGACACTCAGAACTCTGCTCAGCAGAGAAAAGCATGTATCAAGGTGTGGGCTGGAGCCAAGTGGTCGAGTGTCTGCCTTGCATACCCAAGGCTCTGGGTTCAATTTCTAAATAGGAGGGAGGTCAGGAGTGGCATGATATGGCAGAGGATATTAATACCATGAAAGGAAGGCAACACCAACCCAGACCACTAATCCATTGCCAGCCTGGAAGCCAGTAAACAGTAAAACAAAATGAAGCAGTCCTGAAACAGTGCCCACTATTTTTCACACCATCATTATCTTGCTACATGAAGGGGTATTCCACAACTAACACAAGCAGATCTCCTCGGTCTGTGAATAACATGAGGAAAATGTTGCAGCAGAGTCTGTACTCTTCACATGGGACTCTTTGCACTGTTCTTTGTTCAAGAAAAGTAGAATAAGCTTGCCTTGTGTTCAGGAATACAGCCATTGAGATTGGGTAAAACTGTGTCCTCAAAGCCTATTAGCCTCAATTTCTTCATCTACAAGTCAGTTCAAGGTTCTCAACAAACTTAATCTAATAAATCTCTATTACCTGGCATATAGTAGGTGGTTACTTAACAGCTATTGCTGTAAAATACTTTAACAGTAAGAAAATCTAGCTTACATAGAAACATACTAGAAACTAGACATTCCCCCAGCAAGCCACTCTCCATGCTGATTTAGTATTTGATGATCAATGTAGCTCAAGATATTCTCTCATCAAACACCTATATGAGGGGACTAGAGAGATGGCTCAGAGGTTAAGAGGACTGTCTGCTCTTCCAGAGGTCCTGAGTTCAATTCTCAGCAACCACATGGTGGCTCACAACCATCTATAATGAGATCTGGTGCCCCCTTCTGATGTGAAGGCATACATGCAGATATTGTAAACATAATAAATAAATAAAATAAAAACACTTATATGTGTTCCATGGCTTTTTCCTTTAATAGTTCCACCGCCCACTTATTTTAAAAATTCAATTAATGACCTACTGCAGACACCCAATACATGAAGATCTCCCTCCTTCCCCTTTTTTCTTCTTTTCACGTATTTGTGTGTGTGGTATGTTTGCATGTATGTGCATTTGCATGTGTGGGGTGTTTGCATGCACAAAGAAGCCCAATTGGGAATATTCCTGGATCTTCTACAATTCTTCGACAGTTCCCTTTGAAGTAGGGACTATTAACCAAATCCAGAGCTTTCCAACTAACCTCGCCGCCGCACTAGCCAGCTTGCTCAGGGATCCTTTGTTTCTACCTTCAAGGGCTGGAATAACTCATAGGCTGCCATGCCCACTGGCATTTCTGTGCCACAGCCTTTCTGTCTCAGCTTGTCTCCTTGTTGCTGTGATAAAATACTCTGAGATAAAAGCAACTTAAACAACAAAGTTTTATTTGGCTCATAATTCCAGGTTATACTTAGCATTATAGGAAAGTCTAGATACCATATACTTGAAATAGCTAGTAACATTACATTCACAGAGTAGAGAGCAAGGAATGAAAGCATTCATGGTACTCTCAGTTCTTTTTCTTCTTTTCATTCAGTCCAGGGCCTAGCCCACAAACTGGGGCTGCCACATTCAGAGGGGATCTCCCCAACCTCAATTAATCCAATTAAATTTTCTCCAGTCATACCCACAGGCGAACCTAACCCAGACCTTTCTTTATAGAGGCCCCTTCCTGGTGACTTTACACATTCTGACAACTGAACCTGGCTACCATGCTCCCTTGCTTTTATTGAAAGTTGCATTCTGCTCCTTAATTTGCTCCATTTGATAGATTGTTTAGCTTCTCTGTTGCATTTTAAACATTTCTGCACTTTAGAAAATACTGTTACTTCAAGAGCTAGCCACTTTTTGAAGGCTTCTGAACATATGCCTGAAATGCTTGTGGACCAGCAGGACTGACAGGCATACCTACCAATAAAATAATTTCAAATAGAATGCTTTCAACTGGTTTTTGACACTTACACACAGAAACAGGTTCGTTAGGTCAACAGGTGCAGGTGAGCATGAGGCAGAGAACTCTCCATATAGTGTCTCCATAGATCTGGGGGTCTCTTAGAGTCTTTACTAAGAAGCATTATGTCCTTGCCTGGGTCTAGGTGTGGACAGCTGTTCATTCAGCCTGCTAGGTATCCATACTTCCCATCTTGGTGGCTTCCCTAATTTCCCCTGAGAAGCATTTCTGCTCCCATTTCATACAATATTCTAGAAACCATCTATGTGTTGTTTTCCCTGGGTGAGCCTAAGTTATATTCGATGGATGGCAGCTTTCCTGGGAATCTGACTCCCTGGAGAGTGAGCAAGGAAAGCTTTGTATCCTACAAACAGTGTCCAGAAGACCCTCTTTGTTGGTGCCTGTGTCTCCAGGGCTGGTCTGTCTGCCGGTCTGTGCTCTCATTTCCACATCACTAAGTTACACTTCATCCTCCCATGCTTCTTCACTGTTACACTGTGAGGTTTGCTCCCTACCCCTGAGCCAAAGTTAGCCTCAGACACTCTGATCCATTTCAATCAGGGTGGGAAAGAGAGATACTACTTTGTTTCCTTGACTATTTATAATGTTTTCCATACTCGATTTTTGAAGAGAAAACAAAAGCAAACCTGGTTTTCCTCTCATAAAAATTTGTCAACTCTAGCCATTACAAATCCCTTAATATTTTATCTGCATCTTCTGGCAACAGATGAGGATATACAGCCCAGTTGGTGCTGTGCTTGTTCCTCATCCATGGGGTACTGGGTTCAAGCTTTAGCACTGCATAACTGGGCACCAAAGTGTACACCTGTTACCCCAGCACTCAAGAGAGAGGAATAAGGGTCAGAAGTTCATCTGCAGCCTGGGCTAAAAACTTTCTTTTGTGTCTGTTTGTTTGTTGTTTTAATCTTTTGGCAAAATGTTTCAAAGAGAAACATCTGTTTCATAATGGCTTTCACAAACACACACACACAAACAAAAGTGAAAAGGCTCACTCTCTGTTCTACTCTGCCACTCTGCTCCACTGACCTGACACTACTGCCTGCTTGGCAGGGCCACCTCTCAGCTTTCTCAAGTAGATTTTCTGGAGCAAAGCTGAGGCCAGAGTCAAGGTTTCCTTTGTCCTCTTGTGGCACCCTGAAAGGAATGTGCTTTCTGTCTTATGCACCAAGGAGATAATCAGGTTGAAGCACTTCCCAGCAGGGGTTCCTTTTAATCCCCTTGCCTTTGCAGTTACAGGTGCCCTTGGAAGAGGTTGTGAACTGGCCTGTGGAGGGAAAGTACTTTGTTCTACGGAGGCTGGGGTGGGGGGGGCACTTCCATTAAAGAACAGCATCTCCTCCCCCTGTCCACTATTTCCTCTCAAAGAGCCACAAAGAAAACAGAATTAGCAAGCCATTTTCCACCTTGGCTATTGCCTTTTCAGGGCTGGCAGACTGTGCTGGCAGCTTTCTGGGAGCACTGGACTCTTGGGTTGCTGGGTATTAAACTTGTAAGTGGTGACTGGAGCTACCATCTTAATAAGACCTGGGACCACATGAAATCATGCATAAGAACACCACAGAAATCATGAAGAGTGTTTAAATGCAAGAGGTCACTACAGTCTTGCCAATCTTGTTCAGGGAAGAATCCAGCTGACCCAGCATGCCCATGGCACCTCCTGGTGGCTCAGCCCTGACGTGGCAACTTCTCAAAGCCTCCCCACCCCCCTTTGACTGTAGAAAACTGCCCAAGTAATACTTGGGTAACATACTTACTCCCTTCACTCTGGCTGTCTTTGTTTGAGTTGTAGACCTGAAAAATAGAAATAGAAATTTACTTTGTGTGCTTTTTACACCAACCTACAGATTCACTATTGAAAACTCTAAGGTGGAAGGCAATTTCTACCACCACCCCCATAAAAATCCCCTCCATAATAATTTACTGCCCAGCATGCACTTAGCTGATCTCAAATAAGCATGGATCAAAAACACCTGTGGAACTGTATAGTGTGTGGGGGAGAGGAGTGGCGAAGAGGGTTATCCCATCTTTTTTGAAAGGAAAATAAGTTGACTTGTATATATGAATTTAAAGAAGAGAATTGAAAGTTAGTTACAGATTCATTAAGCATTAAGTGCACACATGACAACGTTCTCAGCATTTCACAAGAATTATCTTCATCTACACAACAGCCATGCTTGGCGAGAGCAGTTGCTATCACTGTATCACTGTTATACAGCTGGAAAATGTGAGGCTTACAAAGGTAAAATGCGGTTTCATAGCTAGTTAATGGCAAACTGTGGGCAAAGACACATTATAAACTGTTGAGTGCTAACCCTGAGGGTGAGACCAGCCCCCTTTTACTCTATATGCAGATTAGAATGTTATACTGAGAATGTATCATATTTATAACATACGCCTTAAACGCTTGATAGAAATCATAAAAGAGAAAGTGGTCTGGTGGTAAAAAGGGGAGTTTCTCACTATAAAGCAGACAAGCTACAAGAGTCAGCGAGCTGCTGACTACAGGTCAAGACAAGACACGGTTTAGACTCTGAGCACAAGAGGCAAAAATCAGTATTATATTGGTACTTAAATATCGTGAGAAAACAAGATCTCACAAAATTAAAAATGCAACTTTTTTAATGCCTAATTAGCAGATCTGATATTCTTTGCCTATTCTGCAAAGGGAGGCTGGCACTTCACTTCTCTGGGATCCAATGACCGGTCTCTATCACTTTTCAATTGCAAAAAGTATTCTGTAAATATCATGTGTGGCCCATGGTCCACAAAACAACAACGAATGGACTGAACTTGGTTATTGATCACAGACTGCCTATTTCTGAAGTGCTGTTGCTATCATGAGAAATACAGTGAAATTCCTGCTTAAGAAAAGAAAATGATCTCAGTGCCAAATCCTCCTGTGTAGGTATGGAAAGGCATGGGATTAAGCCGACCATTATGAATTAAATATCTACTTATCTGTTCAACCATCCCTAGGGATTCTGATGACCACTCTCCCATGAGAAATATTTACTTAACCCCTAAAAGAATTGAGCCACGCATTTCTGAAAACTTAGCATTAAACCCCCCAAAATGAGTTTTCCACTAAAAATGTAGATGGGAATGGCTAGTCAAGAGTTGGGCAATGGGTTCAACTTGCCAAAGCTGGTCTGACCTTCTCTGCGCCTTTATGGCTCTACCTGGAAACTAAAGGCAATCCCAACTCCAAGAGATCATTCTGCCTTAATATATTTCTCACATGTATTATTATCTTTATTCTTTAAAGAAGACTGAAGCCACACAGCCACTTAACAAGGATCACAGAACAAGCATAAAAGAAACTGCAGAATACCTAAATTGCCATCAGTACACACACTTAAAAGTCCAAGAGACAAGGCATCAAAAGACTGATTTTTGTCCTGGGCTTCCCCACCCATCACTTCATTTGGATTGATTCTCATTTCTTTATCTCAAAAATGGGGTGATAACAGCTCTCTGGCAAACATTTCCACAGTTCATTGTGATCATCCAGTGAAATTATGTCAAGAGAAATAGACTGAAATACCACAAGACAAAATGAGGGTGCTTTGACCTGTGTTTCTGACAAAAAGAATGGCTCAATCTTCACAGAATTTAGGTGAGACAAAGACCACAAGTCTAGGTGAAGGCCACCACTGAGGCGGTGCCTATTCGTATCTTAAACAAAGCTGCAAGTAGCTCCCTGAACCCTGAGCAGCATGCACCACTGAGATAAACTGAGTGCCTGGACTAGATCAGCATTTGCTAATGGGTCTCCATGGCACTGCACAAAGGTGATGAAGGGACTTGGACAGCAGCAAGGACTTCAGGTAACCAAATCCAAAGTCCTTTGGCTTCAATGGGTTTTATTCATGTGACTATCAAACAAGGAGTACTGGCTCTGAAACATTTCCAGTCCTCTGCAATTCCTTTTCTTGCTTTAACACATGCTCCTGCAACAGTCAGGCAATGACTTAGGTGTTGCAGATAAGATGGGCAGCAGCTATAAAGCTCTAGTCACATGAAACTTTCTTATTAGTGAAGAAAACAGGTTTACAAATATGAATCCTTCAGTATTGACAAGTGCAATGGAGGTAGGAAAAGGAGGCATGGGGGGGGGGTCTGGTATGGGGGAATGCTCCCCTGAAGAGAAGATATTTACATGAGTTTAAATGATAAAAGGGAAGCAGATCTAGGTAATCATGTCCAGCAAGTCCTGAGACTAGAAAAAGACCTGTTTAAGGAGAAGGAAGGTCAGTGTATTGGCAATCACTGCGAGGCAGGAAAGCAGAGAAATAAGGACAAGGCTATGAAGTATACCCAGGTCTCACCAGGGCCTTGTTCAGCAAGTGAAACGGTGACCAGGTACCTTATAAAACCAGCAACCCACTGTGACTACACTCAATAACCCTGGAAAGCAGAGGAAGGGCAACACAGGAGGAGGCAGCACTTTGGCAAATTTGATTTCCCTTCCAACCCCTCCCCAATCACTGCATTTCTCCAATTCAATCCAAACAGTCTATCCAGGTGAAACTTGCTCAAACTGTAAATGGCAAAATCCAGAAGGAATAGTGAAACACAGGACTTTTCAGCTCTCCTTAATTAAGAGGCAAATCTATGCCAAATTACTTTGCTTCCAGGTTTCCTGAATCTCAGGAGACCCCTGCCTGGAACACCCAGGCACTCTGAGTTGGAGAGGTGTGATCAATGAGCCAAAGACACCAGAAGTATGCACTATCCCATCCTCTAAGGCAAAACCACTAATCACTGTCTGGGTAAATGAGTCAAAGACAATGAGTTTTGAAATAAACCTAACAGTCAGTCCTGCCTGGACTATGTGACCACACGGCCAAACAAGGCAGACCAGGGCAGGCAGCAACCTCGCCATCATAGGGACCGGATAATGGCTTGGAAACAGCACTTTGCATCCTAAGTAGTTACAAAGTGCCAATAACGACAGCATCCAATTCTTGAAACACCAAATGGATTAGCCTTACTGTCACTCTCCTTGCACATGTATGGAACCTGAGGCTCAGAGTATGTCTGAGGTCACAAAGCTACTTCTCCAGGTCTTCTACAAGGACATTTCAGTCCTCCTAACCAATCCAGGTAACAGCAAGTGTATATAAATAGCACGCCTCTCGTGGTCAGCACTGTGGTGCATATACTAGCAGAAGGATAAAAGCTCCATGGTACCCTTAAGAATGCTTAACCAGCTCTGCCTCATCCTTCTTCCACCTGTCTCATGGCTGCCCAACACCATCACACTGAAGCTCAAGGCCAGAATACCATCCTGAGGTAAAAGATCTTTTTGCTCTTGTGACTAGCAGTTGTGTTGGATGTTTGTGCTTTCACGGGGGCCTCTTAAGAATTCTGTCATCACGAAGGGAGAGCCCAGCTCAACTCAAGGGAAAAGAGGTCCCTAGATAAGGCCTGAATTATCACTCACAGGACAGAAACAGTGTATCTTTTCAACAACATAAGCAAAGTTCAAGTCTATCTGTGCAAGCTGGCCAGAGTACTCCAAGACCTGACCACAACAGTCTCAACCCTGTAGCACTAGTGACCCTGAGGCAGGCCTACACTAGCTTCTGCTGACTACTGAACATGAGGACTTGGTAGACAGCCATGCCAATGAATATTTATTTTTATACACATGCTTCTAGAGAATAGAAACTGCATGTGTTTATCTTATCAGAGTCCTCTGTGAGTCATTAGGAACAATCCAACAGACAAATAATTTATGACAGAGGCCCTCTTGTCTATTAGACATAAATATTCTATAGGCATTGTCTGATACTGTCCTCATTCCACCTTACTCATTCCCAATACAGAACATGAAAATGAGATTATAGAGAAATGAGGTAAGTCATTTGCTTGAGGTAAGGAATCTAAAACTGGGAAAAGTCCTGAATGGAACTTCCCAGTCTGTCTTCCCAGCGCAGGCACTTACACACAAACCCCACGACACAGAAGACATTGATGATGATGATGAAGAAGAAGAAGAAGAAGAAGAAGAAGAAGAAGAAGAAGAAGAAGA
>NW_026596040.1:1357260-1375459 GCF_907164565.1 Psammomys obesus | reverse complement strand
GAAGAAGAAGAAGAAGAAGAAGAAGAAGAAGAAGAAGAAGAAGAAGAAGAAGCAGCAGCAGCAGCGGAAGAGGAGGGGGAGAAGGAAGAGGGAAAGGAGGATAAACTTAAAGTGATATCAAGGGCGGCCAGAACAAGTGAGTCATAAGAACAATTTACCACGAGTCAGAGGAAAAAATAATGAAACTGGGAATTGTCTTCAGATTCCAGCTTGATATACCCACCAGCCTGTGCCACCCTCTGGCCACTTAAGTGGCATTGCATGTCCTCTCAGAACCAGCAAACTCCATCCGGAGATAACCACCACACCTGCCAGGCAGGACCTTCACACAGACACAGGGCCTGCGGGTGTCCACGTCCCTAACCAGCAACTACAATGGGAGAACAATTTAATAAACCAGAAGACGCAGAAAAGCCTTCATATGCTTTCTCTGCAACAAATGTGATTTTGCAATAAATTCTCTAAATTGCTGAGCCGATTCAATTTACATGTCCCTAAAGAATTAAAAGAAAATGCACACAGTCATTTGGATTCTCAGAATTTTTCTGTGGTTAACCTTTTAGTACCATTATCTAGACCAAATTGAGAAAGCAGAGATAAGTACTTCTTTAAAAATATACTAATGAAGGCATATGTAAAACAATAATTTGATGAATCTATCTGACTTTTCCTTTGCACACATAACCATATTAGTAGTTGGCTACACATTTCAGAACAAAATCTATAGAAATGAAATCATTAGAGAAATAGGCTCATGGGCAAACTTATTTAAAACTATTGTTCCTACCTAAACTGCACTGTTTTACTTGAAATTAGCCCCAAACTGATACCCTGAGGCCTCTTCCAAGTAACCTAAGATATGTAAGCTAATCCCACTTGGCTGTTCCCCTGATATACAAATGTAAGGACACAATAAAAAAAAAAAGATATGAGTCAAAACCTTAGAACACTGCTCAGAAAGATTCTATATCACCATACATCATCATGTCCTTTACCTGTGTGACACAGAGAGTCTACAGGTCTGTCTGAGAGAGGGTCTCTCTATGTATCCCAGGCTAGCTTAGAACTGCTACTCCTTCTGCCTCAACTTCCCGAATACTGCAATTACAGGTATGCACTGCCACACTTGGCCTTGAACCTGCACTTTTGTATTATTTCCCCACCACTGGTAACAAGTTCACAGTAATCTGTTGCTCAAATTCAAAATCTAACTTTACCACTTACACATCCATCACTTTGTATTCCTAGGCAATAGTCTTGTCATCTGTAAAATGAGGAATGAAGAGGTGACTCAGCAGTAAAAGTACCTGCTACTCTTGCAGAGGTTCAGTTCTAAGCACCTGTTAAAGTGGATCACAATGTCTGTAAATCCAGTTCCCAGGGATCCAACACCTTCTTCTGACTCCTGCAGGCACCAGGCATGCATGTGGTACACAGACATATACGCAGACAAAGTACTCATGCACATAAAATGAAATAAAAATAAATAACTTTTGGAGGTGAATACTAATCTTACCAACCTCTTGGGGTTTTGAAAAATTAAATGGAACAGGACAGGAGCCTACCACAGAGGACCTCTGAAAGACTCTACCCAACAGGATATCAAAACATATGCTGAGACTCATAGCCAAACTTTGGGCAGAGTACAAAGACCTGGATAGATAGAAAGACCTGGAGGGGACAGGAGCTCCACAAGCAGAGCAACAGAACCAAAATATCTGGGTCCAGGGGTCTTTTCTGAGACTGATACTCCAAACACAGCCCATGCATGAAGATAACCTAGAACCCCTGCACAGTTGTAGCCCATGGCAGTTCAGTGTCCAAGTGGGTTTCCCAGTAAAAGGAACAGGAACTGTCTCTAACATGAACTCAGTGGCCAGCCCGTTGATCACCACCCCCCTGAGGGGGGAGTAGCCTTACCAGTCCACAGAGGAAGACAATGCAGCCAGTCCTGATGAGACCTGATAGGCTAGGGTCAGATGGAAGGGGAGGAAGACCTCCCCTATCATTGGACTGGGGGAGGGTCATAGAAGAAGAAGAGGAAGGGAGGTGGGATTAGGGATGGGTGAGAGGGGGGACACAGCTGGGATACAAAGTGAATAAACTATAATTAATAAAAGTAAAATAGGTTTGGGGATTTAGCTCAGTGGTAGAGCGCTTGCAAGGCCCTGGTTTCGGTCCTCAGCTCTGAAAAAAAAAAAAAAAAGACAAAATAACAAAAATAAAATAAAAATTTAAAAAATTAAATGTAAAAATGGTTAAAGTCTACTTTACTCCCTCCACAAATACAAATTTGATGGACCATAAAGGCTTCTACAAAAAACACTGCCAGCGGTGGTGTTATCACTATTCTCTTTACATGTTCTGCTTAAAACAGACAAGCAAACATGAACCGTTGTTCCTGTTAGAGAAATTATCACATAAGGGGTAAATGGCTAAGGACAGGGTGCAGTTTAGTTAGGTACCTAGTACTACTGATCTTGTTAGCAAAGTTATACACCTAACAGACACTAATTAAAAAAATGAAGAGGAAAAAAAAGAGACCATTCTAAGGCCAACTTTCACAGGAACTATTCTTAATTATTCCACACAAAATAAATATAATAACTACCTCCCACCATCAATATTTTTCTCCACCTGATTAGATGATGGGTCAGTATTTGCATGACTTGATTTACTTCATCCGTGAGTGCGCGGGGTACCACCACTGCAGCTATTCCACAGACTCACACAGGCTCCTCACCTTCCCAAGATAATCTAGCCAGGAAGATACAGGACCAAAATAGAATAGGCCGGGCCTTCTACACTAACCTCTGCATTCAGCTGGCCACAACCTCTACACTCAGTCCAGCTTGGCAAACAGCTTGGAGATTAACAAAGGAGGGGAAAAGCTAAGCAGTAATTAAAAGGACAACAATGCAACCAGTATGTAAGCATACAATTTCCACCCATTTAAACATAATGGTAATTTTACAAACTTCCACTTAATGCAAGTGTGGGAGCAAATAATGAAGACCGCAACCAACCTGAGACGATCTAGGATGCCTCCTAAGAAAATCCTTCCTAAAAACGATGAGCACACAAAGAAAGCTGGCCAGCAATGCCAAGAGGAGGGAAGCAGAGGGGTTCACAAAAGAGTGCCAGACTACCATTACTCAGCACGGCACACTGGTCAGCACTGAGTACAGACCAATGTAGAGACTTGTAATGTCACCCTTGAGAAGTGGCCAATCAGGCTCCATGAATCTTTGGAATGCCATCCATAAATTCCATAAACACAGGGATTATTTGGACCAGGAAGACCTCTCTTTATAGGGGTGGCCACATGGAGAAACGTTTAAGAAGCTTAGCCACAGCTGAAGAAGGGGTAGATAAAGCCGGTTTGCACAACTTAGAATAAGGTAGAATGACCAGCTACTAGAGAAGACAGGGTGTTTAGAAATGGTAAGTATTCATGTCCTAACCCTATCACAAATGTTCCTCTCATACCTTCAGGCTGAGTGACAGACACGCTCAAAAAGCAAAAAGAAATGGCTCTTTCTACTTTTCCATTTCTCATCTGGCAAACTCCCTTGACTTTCCCATTCCAGAGCTACAGTGCTGCACTTGCTGTCTTAGGGAGGCTCTCTTAAAAGTAAAGCCAATAAAAACATATTTGACAGTACTCTGCAAGAATCTAACCCTGAACAAACATCAAATCCCAGCTCTTGCCCTGCAGAACTACATGTAAACAGAGTCCAGTAAATAGCATGCAGTAGGCTGCTCAAAAACATTGATTAGGGTTTTAAGTATAAGGAGTGAAAGAAATTCTTTTTTTTTTTCTTAATTCCTGTGTTAGAGTTGATGAGGACAGAATTTGGTGTAGACCTAAAAAGTAAGCCAAGTCTACTATTTCCCAGGAACTATGTCTCATTATTCTGTTTAAAAAAAAAAAAACAAAACACAACAACCTTTAAGAATCTTTACTTGACAGGGGAATGTAAATATAGAACTCAGTACTTATGATAAGAAAATAGAAAACAGGCTTTTCTTATTTGGCTTAACTCAAGGTTATCAAAACCCTTCACAAAGCTATTTACTCTCTCTGGCCCATTGCTTCATGTTGGCTCTACACTGTGCAGGTGACAACAAAGGCAGGGAAGGGTTTCAGAGTCCAGAGGGCCCCTGGGGGGTTCTGGGATGAGGGCTGAGAAAAGGGCTCTCTGCATGATGGTATTAAATCCCCTCTCCTATGCAATCACAAGCAACTTGGGACTCAGGCAATCTCATAAAAGGAGCTCAGCAAAAGCTGACCAGATGACTCCAAACAGCCATAGCCTGATGACAGCCCCTAAGGCCTTTTTGTACACCAACACAACATCATGCTATACATAAAAATTTCTGCTATTCACCATGACTATGACAGGGATGATGGGCAGAAAAAGAAACTTAGTTTCCCATTAATTCAGGCATTACCAGCTATTTTGTACCTTTAGAGACAAAAGGCTTATATCTTTGAATTACTCCTCAGCCACATTAGAAGAAAACAAACAGCACCTGAACCTCCCACTGCTGCTTAACATTCACATTCCTTTTTTACTGGGGTTCATCTTTACATCCTTAATGGAACCGCAGTCCCCAAGACCATATGGTTTGAATGGGGCAGAACCTGATGGCATTTTCAGGTCATGTGACAGAGAGTCTAAAATCTAGTGCATGGGATTCATGCCAAGTAGAAACCCAGCCACTAGTATTTGATCTTACTTTTTAAACAATAATACTAATAACCATTGAAAAGAAGGCACGCTGCAGTGCTAAGGGGATGAGATACACATCTAAAGCTTTATGACCAACTCCAACATCGCGGAAGTAGAGCCTTAATGAAACAGGCCAGGCAAATGGAAGAAGAGCCACAATAGGAAGAGACACTGGATTCCAGTACAATTTAAGCCTATTCACCTAAGCATGTACACTGCTTATCCTTGATCTTCCTATAGAGAGCCAGTAGCATCTTAGTTCTTTTTAAAATTGTGACCCAGTAGCTTACAGCTGAGAGTTGTGGGAAAACAAAACATAAAAACCCACAAAAGAAAAATGTTGCTATCACTTATCTGGAGCTAATTCTTTACCTCATTTCTTTCTCTATTGCCCTAGATCAGATTTTCTTTGCCTTCTTACCTGGACCTTGACAGTGGCTTTCCCTCTGGACTTACTGGCTCCATTGTCTCTTCTCTAATCTGGGGTTTGTATCACTCTTTCCCTAAACCACAGCTTTGGTTGAAGAAAAGTCTTCAAGATGTCACAATATCAACAGTCAAGTTCCCAAAGGCTATCATGTGGAAGAAAGAGAATACTCACTTTCCCAAATAAAACGAACGTCAAGGGGAGTCCCAGAAAGGTAGAGTGTGAGGAGCTATACCTCACTGATGGTGCAGAGCTCTCTGTGTCCCCTATGGCACCGGGGCTAACGTGCTGTCACTGTTACAGGGCTTCATCTAGGAGGCAGCCCTTGGTATTCCCAGGCTAATGCATGTTGTTGCATTTGGAGGCTAATTGTTATATAGGCCTTGGGAATGTTCCAGAACAGGAGGATTAGCTTTGGTGAGGCAGTCAGGTTAGAG
This sequence comes from Psammomys obesus, assembly GCF_907164565.1. Lineage (NCBI taxonomy): Eukaryota > Metazoa > Chordata > Mammalia > Rodentia > Muridae > Psammomys > Psammomys obesus. Next base: position 1,369,859 of record NW_026596040.1, on the reverse strand, counting down.
ATGTGAACTGTGGGCTTAAGAGACTTCACAGTAATTCCTGGCTCTCCCACTTTTGAGCTCTGTACCCTCAGATGGTCATCTGACATTTCTGAGTCTCTTTTCTCGTTTTAAAGTAGAGCTAAGTAACACTTTATGAGACCATTGTGAGAATTAAAAATAGTGCTCCCGGTGCCTGAAGGCACTCCAAAATGTTATTTGCCTTTCCCTTCTCCACAAGGCTTCCTGACTCCTTTGATTGTCACAGACAACCCTAACGGCTCCCATCTTTGACCTCTTACTACCCTTACAGTCATTCTTCCTAGCACAGCTTTTCATTCTTCATTATTTCCATTCTCCCTTGAGGAGGAGTTCATTCTCTTTTTCTGTGTGTATGGGGAGTGGGGTGGAAGAAAGCGTCATCAAACACATTGCCAAGCATAGAATTGGCGTCCAGGAAATTATTTGTAAATACAGGATGGGGGCTTAAGACAGAAGGTGACCTTCTCTCTTGGGGTCCTTCTCTTTTGCTCAGAAGCAAGATGTAGAGATTTTGGCGAGTGAAATGTCTGTACATTAATGCCTTCTCACTTTGAGTGCTGCTTGCACTAGGGCTTCTCAGGGTGAGAAGTGCCATGTAATTTCCAAGGGAAAGGTAGGACAGCGCCCCCTGGAGCACATAGGCAGTATGTGACAACCAGACCCTTGGGATAAGATAGACCTTTCATTCCACTTGTTTCTAGTCCTGGTGATTTAAGCATAACAGAAGGTCTCTGGGGTTATTTAAGCTGATTGTTGTGGGTACACCTCTTCTCCCCAGGCTTTGATTTGTGTGTTGTATAAACGCTATCGCCATAGCTACAATTCGGGAAGCTTTATTGTTTGACCTCAAGAAAAACTTGATCTCAAATCAGGATAACACCACAGCAGACCATCAGGGGGTAGGATTTGCCAAATTTCTTCAAGATTCTAGAAGGAACTACTGTATTTTGAGCAACAAGCAGAGGAAACACTGCACTGCAATGTTATGCAATTTCCTTGCATTTCATATTCAGAAATCCTAAAAACCCCTTAACAAGCAACTTCCCTAGCTTTCAACTGAAGATCAGTATCACAGCCAATATAAATAAAAACTGGTTGCAAAGGAGGAAAACAGAAATCTCTGTTCAAGTCAAGAAAGGATTTCAGTGACAATTTAAAGGCAGCAAGAAAAAGCATGAGCTGAGTCCACCTCTGGCCCCATGTGATATAGAAGGGAGTGGATTCAGCCCAGGACTTCCACACAACTGCCACTAAAGCACCCAGCCACTGGAAATACACCAAGTTCCCTGGCCAGCCAGCCTCATTCATTTTTCTTTCAGCAACCATACTCTCTTCTCCCTCCACAAACCAAACTCCTGCACCACAGGCTAAGTATGTACAGTCAGTGTGGTCAGGAACGGGGCACCATTAGATCCCAACAATTAACTATGGGGATGTTCAATCACACAGAAAAGACTAGAGAAGTGAGAGAGAGGACTCACACTCCCAACACTTGCAGTTGTTCAAATTCTGATGTATTTGCCTTGTCCCATCACTATCACAGGGCTATAGATTATCTGATAAGCATGGAGGTCAGTAATTGGCATTAAAATACTCCAGTGTATACGTTATTTACCAAACTTTAATATTTGTCAATTTTTTAAGCAAAATTTACAAATTATGAAGCACACATTTTTTTTTTAGATTTATTTCTTTATTTTACATATGAGTGCTCTATTTGCATGTACATATGCATGACAGAAGAGGGCAACAGTTCTTATTATAGATGGTTGTGAGCCACCTTGTGGTTGCTGGGAATTGAACTCAGGATCCATGAAAGAGCAGACAGTGCTCTTAACCTCTGAGCCATCTCTCCAGCCCGAAATACACATTTCTTAAGTACACCAATTACAAATTGTGACAATTTTATAGACCCATGTAAGCTAAGCTACTATCAAGATAAAAATATTTTCATCATCTCAAACAGTTCTCTAATGACAATCACAAGAAAAACCCACTGCCCCCAAGTTAGCAGATCATTCTTTCACACATACACACACACACACACAAACACACTGTGTTGTTTTGTTCTGTCGTAATAGTGAAACTACATGTCATATGTTCTTTTAAGTTATTTTGTTTCACTTTGTATAATTTTTCTGAGATTTATCCATGCTGTGGTATCAATTGATATTTTATTCCCTTCTTACTTATGTATATTTTATTACTGAATATGTCACAGTTTTGTTTATGGTGTTGCTGTGTACTGTCTTTGGCTATCATAAATAAAGCCACTCCAACTATTTCTGTGCAAGTCTTTTTGAGAGCACACATGTTCGTTTCTCTTGAGCACCTAGAAGTAGAACTGATGAATTATAAGTTAGAATATTGTTTGTTATTATCAAATAGAAAGCTTTCTCCAGTGTGGTTAATGTTAGCATATTGGCAGCCTGCTTTTGGGCTGCCTAGGAACCTATGATTTCATCATGTGTCACCCACCAGGTGTGTGGTAGACGCACCTGGCAGATGTGGTTCAGCTGCACACGAGCTATAAAAGGACCACTTTGTCTCTCTCTTGCTCTCATCCCCTCGCTGCTTCTGTTTCGTTCTCTCTCCCCTTTCTCTGTTGGGGTGCCTCTCTTCTCCCATATCTCTCTCTCTTTCTCTCTCTCTCTCTCTCTGTCCTTCTCTGTCTGTCTGCTTCTCTCTCCTTCCTCTCTCTCTCTCTTCCTTCCTCTCTCTGTTCTCATGGCTCACTCAAGCACTCAAGCCCTAACTCTCTTCTGCTTCTTTTCCTCCCAATAAAACTTCTTTCATATTTGAAAGAAAAAAAAAAAGCATGGCATCATTTTTATATAAATACTAATAGTACCACTATCCATCAACAGGTGGGAGTGTCGGGGTCAATTTTAGTCCTCTGGGGTATGAGGTAAACCCCTGCGGTTTCACCATGCATTTCCCTGTTGTTTGTATTTAGTACCTTTTCATCTGCTTACTGGGCATTCTTAGCTTTCCCTGATGGTGTGTCTCTTCAAATCTTCTCTCCATTAGGTTGTTCTCTTTACTTCTGAGCTTTTGAACTCTCCATATACTCTGGACATGACACCTGTCTAGTGTATGTTTTGCCAATATTTTTCTGTTATCCTGCAGTTTAACCTATGACTTTCTTAATGTTGCCTTCTGATAGACACAAGTTTTTAATTTTAATAAAGCCAACTTTTGGCAGGGTCCTATGAAGAAACCTTGAGCAATCTAAGATTGAGATCTTGCCTATATTTTCCTTCTGAAGACTTTATAGTTTTACCCTTTATAAATAAGATTCATCTTGAATTAAACGCCCCTTAGTTACTGAAGTTTGTAAACATAATTTAATCAGCTCACATTTGAAATTCACCAGCTTAAAATAAAACTTCAGGTTGGGAACAGTATGTACACCTTTAATCCTTGCACTCAGGGGGCAGAGGCAAGTGGAGCTCTGTGAGTTCCAGGCTAGCCAGGGCTACAGAGTGAGACCCTATCTCAAAAAGCTAAAAAATAAATAATAATAATAACTTTAGAGACAAGAACTACCCTATCTAGCTTCTCTTCTCCTTTTCCCTTCTGCCTCTCCTTCCATCTCTCCCAGAAAGTTATATAACTCTAGAATACATTCATATCATCTACATATCGTCTAACTATGAATGTATTAACATTAACTCCCACAGTATTAACAGTGCTTGCAGCTACTCCCTACTGCCTCAGCTCACAAAACAAGTGGTACCTACTAAGCACATGATGCTTGAGGCTAATTTTCAGGATACCCTTTTGACTACATGGCTACCTGTGGTTGTGGTGTGCATAGAGAGGGAGTTGTGAAAATCGGCATGTTTGCTGGTCTTGACTACTGAGTCACTGACTGACTAGGTGGCCCTGATGAAGCCTCTCTGTCTCTGAAGCTTATTTTACTGATGTATCAAAAAGGGCCTTAAAATGGACCAACTCTGATATTCTAAACTATCATTTCCTATCATATTTAATATCCCATCATCAAGAATGGATCACTTTAAGTCTTAGAGGGCTCGCCGTGTACTTTAAGAGTTTTATATTGCACTGGGAAGGCAAAACCTTCAATCTCACCAGCAAACAGGAAAATAGGGATTTTTCTAACAACTGGTTAGGGAAGAAGAACAAGGAAGAAGAAGAAGGAGAAGAAAAGAAGGAGGAGGAGGAGGAGGGGAGGATGGGTAGAGATACTGCTGACCAAAGATCACTCAACTTACCAAGTCATATGGATCAAAATGGACCTGGAGGATGGGACTGCAAACTTGTGCAGTCGCTATTTGACAGTGTAGCAGTTCCTCAGGATGATGGGAATGAATCTATCTCAAGATCCAGCTATATAACTCTTGAGCATATATCCAAAAGATACTTCATCCTGCCACAGAGACAACTGTTCAACCATGTTTATCGCTGCACTATTTATAATAGCCAAAAACAGAAAACAACCTAGGTGTCCATCAACAGATGAATGGATAAAGAAAATGTGCTACATTTACACAATGGAATAGTACTCAGCCAGTAAAAATGGAATTATGAAAATTTCAGGTAAATGCGTAAATATCAGGCAAATATCATCCTAAGTGAGGTAACCCAGGCCCAGAAAGACACTTATGGTATGCACTCACTTGTATATGGATATTGGCTGCTAAGCCAATGATAAGCAAGCTACAATCCCTAGAACCATAGAGGTTAGGTATATGTAAGGGACTATGGAAAAAGGGATAAATGTCCCTTGGAAGGGGAAATAGAATAGATAGTTATGAATGGATAGGGTGGGGGACTGGAATGAGAGGATCAAGCAGGGATAGAGAATGAAGACAAGATGAGGGAGGGAACATAAGAAGAGACAGCTAAAATCAAGGACTGTTTGAGTGGTAATATACAAACCTAATACAGTAAAAGCTTCCTAAAATACATACAGATATGAAGGCGATCTAAATGTACTAGCCAAAGAGTTGGAGACAGAGTCCCAACAGGATATCTCCTGTCACCAATGAAGCTTCCAGTACTGGGAATGGGTCACATCCAATTGAGCCATTGGCCAAAGGGGTCCCATGGGAACCTCCAAACAACCTGGGCTGTTGTTGAGGCTATAGGTTGCTCTCTACAAACTGATAGCAAAGCCCTGTTGCCGAAGATAACCTATATAACCCCTTGAACATAGAGAAATTGTGCTGGCACCTAAATAGAGCTGTCGCCCCTATGGGCTAGTGTTCTTGGTACTGGGAGGTACCCTGCATGTTACCAAAGGAGAAATGTAAACAACAACACAGCTAAAATCCTTCCAATCTACAATGATGTCCTGCCTGCAAGATATGCTAGTGCAGTGGTGGCACACAGCTTAAGGGAGTAACTAACCAATATCTGATCTGAGTTAAAGCCCACTCCATGAGATAGAACCGATACCTGACACTGCTTGGGCAACCAAGAGCCTGAGCCTAGAGCGATAATCCAGGAACCTAGGAGAAAATCAAATGCTCCTGCTCTAAATAATGAGAGAGGAGAGGGAGGAGGGGGAGAGGGAGGAGTGGGAGAGTGAGAAGAAAGGGAGAGAGAGAAGAAAATGTAGCAATAAAATGACTCCTAATGGTTTTCTGCAATACTCATAGAGCAGTGCCTTGCTCAGCCATATTCAGAGACCGTAACAGATGGAAAAATGTACAGAGACCCACAGACAACCCTAAATAGGATGTCTCTACCAAATCCCTCCTGTCAAGGCTCAGAGAACCACCCTACCCCCAAGTAAGAGGAGGTAGAAAGAGTATAATAGTCAGAGGGGATGAAGGACACCAACAAATCAAGGCCTTCTCAACACAACAGGACAGAGATACATGTAAATTCAGAGACTGTGTCAGAGTACATAGGGCCTGCAAGGGTCTGTACCAGATGGGATCCTAGAGCTTAAGGAAGAAGTGGATACATACTCCCTTCCCTAAGCCATGACCTATCTCCAAACAATAACCACTTCCAAATGGAAATTCAGTGTTCTCACTGTGGAAACAAACTACTTTTAAAGGTAGGCCCCATTTCCACCAATAAATGACCAACAGAAAAAGGACCCTGACATCTTTGGAGGTTCCATATAAGGTCAGAATTTTTTTTCTTTATTTTTTAAAGTTAACTTCATATTTAGTTTATTATTGTTGTTATTATTTCTTTTTGCCCTATAAGGTCCTTTTTCGTATGTATTATGTTTCTGGTTTCACATTATTATGGGATTTCTAAGCATATGAATGGATATGTTTCTGTGTCTATATCTGTTTTTTGTGCCTTTTCGTGGGCTCTTTCTGTTTGTTTTGTCCTATTCTGATTCATCTCTTTTGCTTTGTTTTATTGCATTATATTTTATTTTATTATCATCCCTTAGATGCTTGTTTGTTTTCTAAAGGGAAACAAAAAGGGGTTGTATCCGGATAGTAGGGGATGTGGGGAGGAGCTGGGAGGAGTAGAGAGAGGGGAAACTGTAATCAGAATATATTATATGAAAAAATGTATTTCAATAAAAGAAAAATAAATAGCGACCTGGATGGAAGAGGCCTCTACAAGGTTCACACTGAAAGTACAAAGTAGGGACTCCTAAATTGGCTCAACACATGAAAGCATTTGCCACATAACCCCTAAGTTCAAACTCTGGAATTCACCATGGAAGGGGTGACTCAAACCCACAAACTTGTCTTCTGACCACCACATGTGTACTCACACGCACCACACACACGGGGCAGGGACAACAAATATTTTTAAGCACAAAGCTCCTAAGCCAAATCTCTCTTGCATCTTCTCTGTACTGCACAAAGATCACAATGGCCACTAGGAACACTAAGCCCAGAGGGGAGGACTGGGGCTAGACTAGGACATGTCTTTCTTCTCATCTTCTCAAGTAAACACAGAGGTCCAAGGATGGCTTCTGTGTCCTTGGCTATCACCCTGGATATGTGAGTCACCTGCATCCTTTAAATGTCTGCCTCTTCTGACTCCTGTTACCCAGCCGCGCCTTCTCTCTGCTCCTCTGCTCTGAACAACCTTTTTAACTTAAATGTATGTAATGTAACTAGAGTAGGTGTATGAGTAGCCTACCTTGTTCTGGTGACAACATACCTGATAGGAGTAAACTAAGAAAGGAGGGGTTTATTCTGACTCAGTTTAACTAAGAGGAGAGTCCATCATGGTGGAAGGCCATGGTGTTTAGAGCCTGAGATACTGGTCCTACTGAGTCCACAGTCAGGAAGCAGACAGATGAATGCTCATACTCAGATTGCTTGTTCTTTTTTCATTTAGTCGGGGACCAAAGTCTAGAGAAAACCTCTCATAATTTAGGTGGGTCTTCTCACCTTAACTAACTGAATCTAGATAAACTTTCAGAGGCACGTCCAGTGGCTAACCTAATCTAGACAGTCCCTCAGAGGTAGGCCTAGAAGTTTGTCCCCTAGGTAATTCTACATCTTCTCAAGTTGACAATATTAACACACACACACACACACACACAGTGAGAGAGAGAGAGACAGAACTCTTGATTCTGTAGCACTCATGTCCTCTGAGTACATGTACACAGACTAAGTTAGCAAAAAAGAAAGTATAGTAGATCATTGTTCCTAAGATCCAGGAGCCTCTGGTTCAAATATTTTCATTAACTGATCAATACAAAACCTTGTTTTATGTGTGTTTCTATTTAAAGACAGCTACTTAATACATGCTTTTGGTTCATTAATGTCAAACTCACAGCCAACAGCATACTAATTCCCAAGCAAAGCTCATCCAAGGTACACTTGCATACAGTATCAAAAGCCTCAAAACAGCTTTCTTCCACTTAAGGACACAAGGGCACTTGAACACTATGCTTAAAAGACCAATTTAAATTTAAAAAATCACTAAGAAAACATGAACATTTTTTTTAAGTGGCACTAAGTGGACCAGGAAAAAGAACAATTATCTCCAGGTGGAGGGCTGAAAGCAGAAAGTAAAGTATCATCTTATACAAGATGGTGACACGCCCACTGGAGAAACGACATCTCATCAGTCTACACATGCCTACCAGTGAGATAACACAAAAGAACTGACTTCACAGTCATAAATAATGAGAAGCAACTGTACATATGTGTGGACATAGACATGTAACAGACATATGGCATTATATATGCTCATTAATACATGCATGTAAACATATATATATATATATATATATAAAGGTTTTGAGAAGACATCTACACTCATACATTCAAACTATATCTGTGTCTGTGTTTGTAGGACCATAGCAGAGCCAAGTAGCTCCAGCAGACTGCAATGGGATAACATGTATACTCTACTTCACTATTTTCTAGATGGTTGTACCAATTATGCTCCAAACAGAGAAGTATTATGAGACTTACACTGACCACTCCTTAAAAATTCCCAAAGCTTCTTCTTTGGACCTCTTATCTCTCACTTCCTAGAAAGATCTGGACATTTCACAGATTCTCGAAGCTTCCACCAGGGGTGCCTGTGTGTAGACGGCATCTCACTTCTAGACCTGCAACTCTAAACTCTACCTGCTCACCTCAGCACACTGGTGATTTCCCAGTTCCAAACCCGGCCTCCATTTCTCTGTCACCAGTAACAGCACATTGCATCTTGTATGTCAGCACCTCATCACCCCACGCATAAGATGCAGACTGGATCATGTAAGCAAAGGTCTTAGACAGGGGAAACGGAGTGGCCAGCACTGTGCCTAGTACTTAGTAACTGTCCCGGGAAGACACCATCCCAGTCCATGGCACCACTTTTATCCCAGCAACCTGAACCTAAAATTTTAAAGTCCTGCATCTTTATTTCCACATCAGACTGGCTGACCACAACTAGATTTTTCCTTTAACACGATAGTCAAAAGCTCTTAGTCTGAAATCCCAGGCCTCCCATGTGAAGGGAAGCATCAGGGGACTGTCATACCACCATAATGGTTTACTTTCTGGCCCCTCCTGGTCTTCATGATCCTCATGTGATCACAACTCTGAAATCACTTCTGTTCAAAAACTTTCCTAACCTTATCACTCCTTATAGCACAACATCCAGACTTTTCCATGAGGTTTCTGGCAAGTTGCCCTGAACCTCTCTGATCTGGTTTCAATTTCACCTTAAAAACAGTACTGGATAAACTACCGGCTACTTTTTAGGCTTGTTCCATGCTTTCCTACATATCCTCATTCCACCATCTTGCCGAGAAAAGCCCTTCGATCCTCTGCTGCCTGAACACATCCACTTCAGCAGCCTGTTTATATGGGCTTCTTCTGCCTCTGACTCTCCCAGGCTCAGACCGTCCTTCATTTCAGTAGTACTGTGTGCATGTCTAACAATGATCTTCCACTCTGAAATAATAGCAAAGCAGTCGCTCACCCCTGCAGACCCCAGAGCGCCTTGCACAAAGTAGGTATTTATCAGACACCAGGTAGATGACACAGGAACCAAGGACCCAGAAAGTGCTTAATTCATACATCCCAGGATCTGCTTACAATTAATTTTAAAAGGCGCCAACCCAAAGGGGTTATGTAATTAAAAATGAACTCAGGACTTAAAGCAGTGCTTCGAATCTGGGAAGAGCAAACTGCCATCTCCCTACTAGCATTTTAAGTACCAAACTACTCACTCCAGCTGTGCTCACACCAAGCAAATTAAGCAGTGAGGACCAAGCACAGAACAGAATTCCAGCAGTGCTAGCCTCCTGTCAGGTGTGAGGAGAGCAGGACCTCTGGTAGGGTGACCACTCACTCACAGGCTTCTGCAATTCAGAGACTGTCACATGCCCCAGGGGTGGAGTAACTTACTCTGACCTCACTGGGGTGCATTTCAAGCCACAGGAAATAATGAATAATTCAATAGATAGGGTTGTGATGACAGCAGTCATTTAGAGGGGGAAAAAAGGGTAAATCCCCACCTTTATACTCTGATACCAAAATAGATCCCAGGTGCACATTAATTTTAGAATGGGGATTCATTCAAGGAAAGAAAGAATAAATGAAGCACCTCCCAGCTTTACAGAAAGTGCCCTGATAATAAATATGAGAAATGAAAATGAACCCAAAAAGAAAATATAGACAAATGATGATCTATTTGCAGAGGAATATTCATTAAATATTAAAATAGCCTTAGGTCAACAAAGAAATCAAATTATAACACTGATGATAGTTTTCCTTTTTTAAAAATAAATTATTTAAAAAAATAGTAGCATCTGGCATAGATGTGGGCTCAGAGTGATGGACAATTCCATATGAGGCTTTAAACAGTAAAAACTGGTGTACTCTTTATGGAGACGAACCTTCACAGGTGAATACATATGCACAGCATGCAAATTAACATGAATTCATACTACATAAAGAACAATGGATGGAGGCTACTAAGAGATGGTGCTAGATATAAGAGTCTGCAGAGGAGATGTAGAGTGCTCTGGGACATGGCACTGGATGCATAAGTCCCTGCATAGGAGACCTTAGGTGCTGCCATTCCCCTCAGTTTTCCCCAGCTGTTAACAAAGGAACTAACCTCAGAGCCATTCAAAAACAGGTTGGAGAATAGCACCTAGCCTCCTCTCCATTTTGCAGTTGTGAAAAAAAAGAACAAAGGACTTACACCTTAGAGGTTAGTTCACTTTGGTGTAACATAGAAAGATTAGCCTTCAACATCAAGATATATTCATAATTTCCACTTCAGGTGTGTCACCATAGCAGGTCATTCTATTCCAGTAACCATCAATGGGGTAGGTGGTGCAAACTCTCTGAGGCTGCTCTCGGGGGAGGACCCAACAACTATAGACAGCTCTCTGGTGACCTGGTCAAATAGGACACCAATGTTCCATGCATGTGTCACCATGTACAGTGGTAATTCTTAGCCCCACCTGGGCCACACACAGGGAGAATCATAGACTGGAATGGTCACCCTGTGAATCACACTATGGTAGCCCAGACAGGTTCCAGAGCCTCACTGAGGATGCAAGTCCATCATCTTCCTCCTCGTGTAGAAATAGCAGGTTTAACTGTAGCTAGGCAGGGTCTCAAAGCTGAGGAAATGATACCATTCCAAATCTCTGGGTAACTGTTCAACAAAGAGTAAGATGGAAGGCAAAACAAACAGAAGAATGAGGTGGGAGCACAGTGCATTCAGAAGAGTCTAGGTCTGATCCTTCCTCTCCAAATTCCTTCCCATCCTCCACGGAGGCTTCACACACTGCCAGGCTGGACAAAAGTCTCATGCCTGCTCTGCAACCCCACCCATACATCCCTGCTCTATAAAGTTCAAAGAAAAGACAGACACTCTCCCACCTCTATACATCCCACATCTACCCTGAACGAAGTCAGTGGCTGTGTGTAGGGATCACAGTCCTGATCTTGCGCCACTATTCTGAGTCACAGGGTTAAGGAAAATGGTTGCCCTCGTTAAGGAGCCCACACTTTACTGCCAGTGCAGGCACTCCCGAGAGCTCCGGATCTGAGCAGGCCTGGGCAGGTGGCCAGCCATCTGCTCCAGCAACTTATGTAACTTGCTGGGGTTTCCACCTTCGCCTCAAGGGAAGAAGAGACATCCAAGGCAGGAAACATACCCAGCTACCAATCCACCAGGCCTGAACAGCCTGCTAAGCATTTGATCCTGAGTCTTTTTCAGCCTTCAAGAGTGGCAGAAAGTGAACAAGAACAGGCTGCTTACATGCAGAGCTGGGAAAAAGCAGCTTGTGGCCAAATAGGCTGGAACAATATTACTGAATGGCTAAGAGTTCCTTCTCTGTCAGCAAACTACACAGTAACATGCTGGCAGCCCAGGATGGGAAATGGGAGCCGCCTTCTTAGTCAGGAATTGCTGATGTTGAAGGGGAGGGGGAGGAGGATAGAAAGGGCCAGGCTGGATGGGTTGGTGCCATGGGTGAATGATATACACCCTCTCTTCACACAGGGACAAAACATCTCCAGACTGACTGGGGATAGTTCTGGTCAAGAGGCGAGAAATCAGGAAGAAAGAAGCAAGAGTCCTTCTAAATAGAAAGACTTGATTTAGGACAATCCTGCCCTTGAAGGAGGAGATTTGCAATAATGATTATCAGGAGCACACTGGAGCCTTCAAAACACTCAGCAAGCATTTACTTACATCTCAGCTTGCACAGGCCCTGCTTCACCACATAGGTGCATGCACTTGTGGAGGAAGACTGCTTTATGCTTTAGACTGCGCCTGCGCTTTAAAGTCCTGTAAACCTAGCCAAGCAGCCAATTACATGAAAGGAAAGTATTTGCACCCAAGTTCAGACATTGCACCTAACAAAATCAATGATAATTCCTCAATATTCTCTGGTAGAACACTCACACTCATGTTTCCAAAACTGCCCTAAAGTTATCTTTCTGTAGCTGGTTTGTTCGGTTCTAGTCCCAACCTGGGTGGTGCATACATGACATTTACTTCCCTATCACCTTAAGTCTCCCTTCTTCTGTCTTGCTTTCACAGCATCATTATATCAAAAGACAGAACTATGTCTTATTGTCATTCCTTAAGAAAGAAAGAAAAAGGAAGGAAGGAAGGAAGGAAGGAAGGAAGGAAGGAAGGAAGGAAGGAAGGAA